>NC_065919.1:22846984-22971609 GCF_024586455.1 Bactrocera neohumeralis
AACAAACAATGGGGCCGAAAATGGGCAAAGAAATTGTGTTATAAAAAATTGGCAAAATGAAATTTTTGAATTCGTTAATTTTTTCTATGCCAAATGGGTTTTCAGTTCAACAACAACAAATTGACTTTCCTGTTTTCTAGGTTGACGCTGTTGTTGATAGGTTGCCTGCTTTTCCCTATATATAGTTGTTGTTTTATTTTTGTTGTTATTGCTGCTTGCTACTATTCCTCTGGGTGTTCATCTATATTTTCTTGTGGCGCTGTTGAGCGAGTACCCTTGGTACCATCGTACTGTGCAGTTGCTGGTCTTTTGGTTATTGGTTAGGTTGCGGCTGTCCATTTTCAGGGTGATTGGACGGGCGGAAATGTCGCGTTAGCCGACTGTGTGTACAGCGTAACGGTACAACAATAGAAAAGGCCAACGGAGCAAAAAAAGTGAACTGAACTGATTGCGTTTGAGGCAATTTTTAGCACAAACAAATTATGGAAAATCTGTTAAATTTCAATGGGTGAAGCATAATTGAAAGCGGAATGCTGGAATATTGGAATATTGCTTCTTTGAATATATACTCGCATATGTACAAATTCTGTAGAAAACGGTTGCATTAATTTAATTATGCAACACTCAGCTGTGCGCTATAAATAGCAAAGACAATTGTGTCAGTTTTATAGCAAAAACTATGAGGTGCAATTTATTGTCTCTTGGAAGAAAATTGGATCAGGAATTTCGTCTATAAAATTCATATTTTTATTCAAAATTATCCAGAAGGAGTTTTTATAATTCTCATGTGAATATAAGGAGGCATCAGTTCCTCATTTATTTGCTCCCTATCTTTGTTCTTACTTATCAAAAATTTTATACGTAAAAGCAACCTCAAAGTTAGCGGTTTGAATTTGATACTAAATAATTTGCGATCACCTCATTAAAGTTATCATTTTGAAGACTTAGATGTGAAATAACTGCTAGCAATTACAATACAAATTTCGTTTTATTTTATTTTATTTTATTTTTTCTTTTATAATTCGAGATTTGGCCAACCTAGTTTTCTAATCTAGCAACTAAAATCTTTAACGTTAAAGTTTGAGGTTTTCGACGTTTTAACATAAAAGCGCATTTTGTGTTGTTTACAGTAACTTAAAATATTCATCTCTGGCAAAAAATTAAGTGAAGTCTCGAACATTTCGCGCGATTATTTTTACAACTTTCGTGGTGGATTAACGCAACTACAGTGCAGGGATGAATTTAATTTTCTTCTTGTCGATAAAGCTGTATCAAGAGCCAGTGTTCATCGATGGTATGGTGAATTCAATCGAAGTCGTAGGTCCAAAAAAATTTTTCGCGCTCGAAAATGGTCGAGGCAAATGGTTGCCTTTTTTTTAAACTGGTCATGATGCAACCATAGCACTAAAACAACCCAAAACTGTAAATTCTGTGTGGTTTCCAACCATTTGAGGGATGCCGAAATGCGAGAGTATGAAGGCTTGACAAGCTGGCTAACTCGAAAATTCTACGAAAAGATGCGGCGACTAACAGAAGGACGAATGGATGCCCGACTATTCGAATTTAAGTATGTTCTGCCTAATCCAATAAGGGAGAAACCCCACAATAAGTATCAATTACCGACGGATAAACCTCAGCAACATCGCACATAAGGTTCTATCGAGCGTAGTGTGTAAAGGATTAAAGCCCACCGTCAACAAACTGATCGGACCTTATATGTGTGGCCTTAGGCCACGAAAAGGAGCTTCCTTCATGCCGTTATGTCTGAATTTTGTATCACTGCAAAACTAATATGACTGTGTAAACTCACGTTGAGCAATACCGAAAGCTCCGCCTGGTTCGGGAAGGACCTTTCCGAGCCGTTTACTGCCAAACTAGGTTTCAGACAAGCCGACTCGCTATAGTGAGACTTTCTTATTGTACTCTTGGAGAATTTATTACGAGCTGCAGAGCTTAATCGATCAGGCACAATCATCTATAAGTGTGTACTGCTGGCAAACGCCGATGATATTTATATCATTGGGCTCAACATCCGAGCGGTTGGTTCTGATTTGTCTAGATTGGATGAGAAAGTGAAGCAAATAGGTCTAGTAGTAAACGAGGGCAAGACGAAATATCTCCTTTATCAAACAAACAGTCGTTGCGCTCGCGGCTAGGCTCTCACGTTACTGTCCAAAAAGGTTTGAAGTTGAGGAATTCGACTTTGCTAAAAATCATTTCTAAAAGCTAGTCAACAAGCGTTTGCCGAAAAACGTCTGATATTTGCGACTAGACACGAGGCAATAATTTTTATACCCCTGCAACATTTTCCTACAGATTATAATAGTTTTGTTTACCTAACGGTTGTATGAATTACTTAACACTAATCGAGATGGGTATTCGTATAAGGTTATATGTATAAATCATCAGAATGACGGGACTAGTTAAAATCCGGCTGCCTGTCTGTCCGTCCGTACAACCGTCTCTTCGTTTGTCTGTCTGTGCAAGCTGTTACTTGAGTAAAAATTAAGACATCGTAGTGAAAGTTAGTACACTGATTTTTGTAGAAAAGAGAGGACAAGTCGAAGATGGAAGTAATTGGATCACTTTCACGCCCACAAAGCGCTATTAGACCAAATCCTATACAGTGTCATAACGAAGTACTAAATATACATATGTAAAAAACTGTAATTTTGTTCAGGGGATCGCGGTAGTGAGAGGCAGTTAGGGTTTAAAATTTTTTAAAAGTGGGTATGACTCCGCCTTTTAAATAGTTAAATGTAGAATATTGTTCAGCATTTCTAATAACTACACCCTCTTCCCTCTTTCTTCATAACAGTTATCTTGAAAATTACTAAAAGTTCGATAACTCGCTGAATAAGTCAGATACTAACACTTAATTTCACAGCCGGGATGGCAAGGAAGGGCTTTGTGGGAGCTGAGGTAAAAATTGAACAATGGGCATGGCACCGCCCTCTTCCTATATCCTATGTCTCAGAAACGAAACGACAAATTTCAGCAAAATTTAGTATATGAGGTTACTAAACAATTCTTATTAGTCCTATCAAACAATGTTAAAATGATCGATCGAAATCGAACAGCAGCAACACTTACTTCCCATATAACAAACTTTTAAGTTCCATCTGATTCTTTCATTTCACAGTTTACAGTTTTACTTCAATGAACCTAACAGAGTTAAACTTGAAAAAAAAATTGTGTCCTCGAGTTGTTTAATCTCAAAAATGTGTAAAATCGAATTAACACTTCTCATATATGAAACATATATATTTTCGAATTTTCGGTTCCTTATAACAACGAACTTTGCCACCATATATTTCGTTATATTTTGGTCGATGCGGAATGTCCTCATTAGAACACAATTTTCATCAGAACAGGGTATCAAAAATTGGCTTGGTACATTTGTCGTCAAGCTGGCACCGTTTTTTTTTTGGATATAACCCATAATTTTCTAAACTTGCCTAAATATTAAGACACTTTAAATGATATTTGTGCTAAATTGAATCCAGGCATGCGCAGATAATATTCTAGCTAACTGTAATCACTTTATGCAATGCTAAGCCCTTGAAAGTCACTCATTTAACCATCTCGACCTAGAGACACAAAATTTGAGTTTATTCTGAGTATAAAGGAGAGGCCGAAAATATTTAATATTTAACTTAACTGTTATTTATTTGGGCCCTTTTGCGCCACTTAATTATTTCGCAGTCACTTATAACAAGCACTCGTACATCACCGAATAGTTTTAATTTCTGCCGCTGCTCAACACTAGCTGCTGCTGAACTCTTCGAAAACTTGTGCACACTGAAACAGAAAGTATATGTATACGAGTATATTATAATAATGCGCATATTCCTATTAATTTACATAACTGTATGAGTGTTAGCACACGTGTCCTTCTCATTAAATAAACTCGTACGTCGTTGCAGTTGAAGGATCTCTAGCTTAAGCTCATTTAGTGTGTGCAAGTAACGCATTTGCAAGTTCATCTCGTTCTGTTGTCCTTGACGTTGCCGAATCCTCAAGGAGTTGAGTTGACCTATTCGTGCAGTGAAGCGTGTAGCAACAAGATGTTTGAATTTTCTGCGAATGCGAACCACCCAGCTGGTGTAGGCAGCTGCCAGAAATTTTCGTTTGGAAAGTTTGTGTGATTATTGGTGTTTGTAAGGGGACAACAAGCCTCGGATGAGAGACCCCCTTTTTGATGACGACCATGGCAAACGAAATAAGGAATACGATAAATCCAACAAGTGCTACTTCGGACTGAGTAGGCAATTGAAAAGTAAAGTCCTCTCTCGACGAACAAAAGCCAAACTCTATAAGCCGCTCATAATTCCCGTCCTGCTATATGGTGCAAAGGCTTGGACGATGACAGCAACCGATGAGTAGACGTTACGAGTTTTCGAGAGAAAGGTTCTGCTAAAGATTTATGGTCCTTTGCGCGTTGGCCACGGCGAATATCGCATTCGATGGTACGATGAGCTGTACGAGATATACGACGACATTGACATAGTTCATCGAATTAAAAGACAGCGGCTACGCTGGCTAGGTCATGTTGTCCGGATGGACGAAAACACTCCAGCTCTGAAAGTATTCGACGCAGTAACCGCCGGGGGAAGCAGAGGAAGACCTCCACTCCGTTGGAAGGACCAAGTGGAGAAGGACCTGGCTTCGCTTGGAGTATCCGTTTGGCGCCACGTAGCGAAAAGAAGAAACGACTGGCGCGCTGTTGTTGACTCGACTATAATCGCGTAAGCGGTGACGCCAATTAAGAAGAAGAAAAAAATAATTCAATGAGAGGTCCTCCTTAAATACTTAGAAGGCTATTAAATAACTCTTCTCAACACTGTGAGTCCGATCCGTCATTCCGATCTTATTACATATTTCCTTTACTGGAAAGCATCAAAGGTATTTTAATTACATAGAACTATTCTGAAATCAGTCGTAAATATGTTTTATGTTGTTAATCAGCTCTGCAATTTTTGATCTGGATTAGTCAATATCTATTGGGAATTTTCGGAGCGTGCGCGCAACTACTGGATTCAGTAGAGGGCGTTTCCCAGCTAATGAACGAGCGGGTGGTCAGTTGTCTTCGAGCACCTGGAGAGTCAGGACAAACATTTTCACGCGACTTGTTTCTGTGAGTGTAGAGATACTCGATTAAATTCTGTGTGAAACTCGGTAAATCAGCGACAGAGACGTTTGATATGATCAAGCAGGCTTACCCAGATGTTGCTTTAGCAAGAAGTGGTGTGTTTTGGTGGCATCAACAATGTGACTCGTGTGCGCAAAGATTTGAACTCAGACCGTCGACTAAGTATTCGTTTAATTGCCTAGATATTAAATTTATCAAAATCTAGTGGTTAATGACATTGTGACGGAGCACTTGAACATGCGCTAGGTGTGCGCGAAGATGATCCCAAAAGTGCTCACTGAACACTCACTTCTTTTGTGAACAGCTACCTAACCAAGTCTGGTTGGCCAACGCTTCCGCGGCCGCCTTACAGTCGAGATGTGTCCACCCGGACTTTTTTGTTTCCTTGCTTGAAAAAGCCGATGAAAGGCAAGCTTTTTGAGACGACAGAAGGGATCCAGGCCTATTTTGAAAGAATTATAACGATTGGTTCAATAAATTTTTTAAATCGACTGTCAATACTACTTATCTTAGACAAACCCCGTAGTCCGTTATATTCTTGTCACATTTGATGCTAAGTCACATCTTTGGAAAAATGAAGAAATCGGACTACAGTCAAGCCTGTTTTTCATATAGCACAATTTTAAAATCCAATTGATTCTTTCACCTTCCGGTACACAAATCAAGAAAAAATTATTATAACGGGATAAAAAGTTGCACGAATAATGGCTTTAAAGTATGCCACCATATGACTAAGAAGATTCCAAATCCAAACAAAGCTTTTCAAGCCGCTAGGTACTGGATATGTGAACCCCAGTATCTATTGGTGACTATTGATCGAAAATATTGGCGGATGTTTGGGATATACAATTGAAATTGATAATCTATCCTGATAATGGTATATCTGTGAATCAAAAATGGAGTGAACTGGGTCAATACTTCCCTGATCCTCATACTCAAGATTCGAATAGAAATTAAAGTTCTAGCATTTATGTTAAGTGAAAGTTGTTGGGTAGGCCTACTGTTCCAAGGTACTCGCTATAAATGATAACTTGATCAGTCCTGCAGTTGCCTTATAAATCCGAATGTCCTGGCACCAAGCCAAATTTTATATTTATATGCTTAGAAGTTTAGAAACAAAGCTTCCATTTTTGGAAATTAGCATAACAAAAAAATGTAAGTCTCTTGATCTTTTAATTTCAGAGAAACTTTGAATGAAGATTGCGTAAGATGGAAAATCATTTCTGAGAAATATTAGAATAATTGGTTGTGGCTCAAGTTGGACCTGCCAAGTAAGTTGTTTTTTGAAAAGTGATTTTGGCTGATTATGGAACTTCAAACTTAAAGACCCTTGCATTTGAGGAACATAAGGGACAATATCTTATTAAGTATGCTTCCGAAGATAGTCTTCAGAAGATAGATGAGATTAGGTTAAGGAAATAAGCTGATTTCTCATTGTCCATTGTGCTGCTCAGAACTCTCAGATATGGATCAAAAAGGCCGTCGCATATCGGCAAAAACGCATAGAGCCTTAGAGCAACCCTTAATCCTTACTGGTAGACAGTCTACCAAAATAAATCACGTTTGGTCTAATAAGATGCCATAACTCGGCTCCAAGATATAGAGAAATTATTAGGGAAAGTTGATATTCAGGCACAGGATTGAATTAAAGCCAGATTTTTTACTAGAAAAAAATAGAACAATTTCTCTTACAAAAATTGTCTCACAAAGAGCTCCTTTGAAAACATGGTTAATGAAACTCGTAATTGACTTTGCAAAGAATCTTTGCTACAATAGGTTTCGTCGTGAATATAGAATTATAATTTTGCATAACAATCAAATTATCCGACAAGCAAAGTGTAAAATGTAGCGCTTGCGCTTTTGTTAATACCTAAGCAGAAAAAGTTGCAGGAAAAGAAATAAATCCCAACAACAGCAATCAAGTTGTATATGCCTTCGAAATTTCGTCACCGAAATACTTTACGGAAATTTCATTGTAACAAATACTGGCTGCGAGCTGAACTACTAGTATAGTCATGCACCACTCGTGCTGCGCGCACATGTTCGGTTGGCAAATGGAAGTAGAAGAGCCGGAGAGCGTAGCAAAACTGCTTGAGATGCTTTGAAAATAGTTTTCACTGTTGCTCTTGCTGCTTACGAAATTACTCGACTCTATATTTTGTAGTTTTATTTTTATTTTTAGTTCTTCTTGCATTGTTCCAAAAATGTGGATATGAGGCGATTTTACAGGCATGCCTGAGCCATAAATATGCAGGTGAATTTTGAATGGGGAGCGAGGGAGTGCATGAAAGTAATAGTACGTGCGGAGCTTACCGGCTTTTGTTGCCTAAAACTGAAGAAGCGCATAGTAAGTATATGCTGTTGGGGTCCTGTTGGAAAGTCAATTAGATTTAAATAAGGAAAGGCTCTAAGGTTAAGTATCAGATGTAGTTGTTAGTGTGAACTGGTACTACATTTCAATTTAGGTCTCTTTAATTTAACACTACATCATTTATTCACAACTATGCTAATTTTTCAGTATATGAAAGCATCTTACGACAAATGTGATTAGTGAGATCTCTAGTAACTCAACATATCCATGTTCGATATTTCACTTCACCACTCTTTTACATCGAGAAGGTCAAACATAACCTTATCTTCATTAGCACAGAAAGCTGTTGTCATAATTCAGGGATCAATAAAGTCTTTTTAGGGAACCACTTTACGTCTCTGCAACCTTTTTGCTATTATTTTTTTAGAACTACCTGAAACGTGATTTTTCTTAGCTATTTATCATATATTTAAATACCCAGCTTTATTTCTTTATTTCACCGAAAGTTTTGACAGATATGAGCAACTTATTAAAATAGTTTGAATGGATTAATAAACAAATAATTTTTTATACTTGGTATACTTCACTTATATCTATGTCCATAACTAGGATCATATCCTCACTGTTTTTAAGAGAATTGAAATGTGTTAATTTTGGAAGAGAAATCTAGGCTTCTTATATTTCATTACCTCACTATTAGTTTAGCGTATCCTAAGCGATCTTAAAATCATCTTTCTATCGTGATGTTTCGCTCCAAGGCCTGAAACGCAGCGGGATTTTCCGCATAGACTTTAGACTTTATATTAGGTTGTCAAAAAAGTCTTGCGGTATTTTCGCTAGTTGGCGCTGAAAGCGCGTAGTTCTAGTTTTATTCGTCGCCATTTCGGGTCATGCTATACCTTTTTGGAAAGCTCATTTCACGCGCTAGATTGATTGCCGTTTCTTTTAAGTCGTTCGTGAGTTATAGCGTCGCAAACATGGAGCAAAATAAAGAGAAAATACAGCATATTTTACAGTACTACTACGATAAAGGAAAAAATGCATCTCAAGCCGCCAATAAAATTTGTGCAGTTTATGGACCCGATGCAGTTTCCATTTCCACCGCACAACGATGGTTTTAACGTTTTCGTTCTGGTGTAGAGGTGGTCGAAGATGCGCCACGCTCCGGAAGGCCTGTCGTCGAAAATTGCGATAAAATCGCTGAATTGGTCGAAAGAGACCGGCATAGTAGCAGCGGTCGAGCTGGAGCATGAGTCATCAAAAATTTCAAAAAAAAAAATCAATAAAAATACAAGACTTTTTTGACAACCCAATATGATGCTGGGTCTCAAGATAGGTGATGCTGTTTCGAATAACCTAAAGCGAAGTCTCCATAAATTTTAAAAAAATTTTGGAAAAACCTTAAAGTTTCATTGAAGGTAGTAGTGAGATATGTAACATGTATTATAGCAAATAAACGAAACAATTAAAAACCGCTGAATTTGCAATTTCGAATATAATTTACTCTTAAAGTTACCTTATTCTGAACAGAGCGCTATTTCATATTAAGCGAGCTCTAAGAGAAAAACGACCACATGCTTCGAATTTTTTCCTACAAGGATGGTACGCTGTGCGCTTGTGTGCGCATTGCATTCTCCAACGGGACATGAGCATACAAAATAACAACAATTTAATCCGTACATGCCAAAGCTTGTACTATAAATGCCAGTTGAATGATAGGAGATGGCAAAAATGATGACTACAAGTAGAGGTTTAGAGCTGTGGAGCTGTAGTGTCGGTGGTGCATGGAGCGTGGCGAAGAAACAAAGCAGCAAATATTTCAATGGGCATATTTAAAGTGCATTTTCGCCCTTCAAACACTTTATTGCTGAATATGCTCGTGGTGGTACGTCGTGAAGGTAAACCGAGCCATAAGCACTGGCTACACATAATGGCAGATATGAACGCAGGCACTCACACTGAGTGGGCGAGTGTACGTGGGTGGGTGTGTGTGTGCGTGATTGAGTGAATGGGTTAGTGAATGTGTTGTGAAATATCTCTATGACCGAATGACAAGGTGTTTGCCCAAAAACTATACACTTTGCCAAGTCACAACTTCTTTATAGCCAAGAATGTTAGGTGTGTGGGTGCGTTAGTGTGCTGCCCTATGGGTGTGGGTGTGTACGCGTGTGTCCAACAAATTCTTAGGGGGAACATTTAGTAGTGTATTTGTCGTAGTAAAAGGACATTGTGTGAATGGCAAAGGACATTTCGGTTGCTCTAAACAAGTTACCGTACAGTTGGCTGGCTGGCTGGCAGTAGGTGTCGATGCGATGAAAATTGAGGGGCTCCCTTAAGTGTGGGCGAATAAAATATTTTCATCAATATTTGTTGTTAGTTTATGTCAGTGCAAACTGTAACATGTAGAGTACAAATGGTACAAATGGAAAATATAAAAAATTTGAACTGGAATTAAATAGTTTAGGATTTGTGGAATTTTGTAGGCACAGGAAATCCGGTGCGGCATACCAATTTGGATTGCAAAAATTTAGAAAAATAAAACCTTTGCATTAATCTGACTATTTATAATTTCGGGTGTAGTTGAAGAAGTCGGCGAATTAAATTTTTTACTATTTTAGAATAACAAATTAATATACTCTCATTTTTGCTCATTAAAAAGCGTTGCCTAAAGTACCATTTGGAAGGAAATGTTGAAAATGGAAGACACTTTCTTTGCTGATGAGTCCAAGTCGTAAAATTTGATTTAGCCAAATGCTTTACAATAGAGAAATCAAATATAATGAAGCTTATATCAATGATTTTTTTAAGAGCTTGATAACTTTTTTAAAAAAACGCATAAAATTTGCAAAATCTCATCGGTTCTTTATTTGAAGTAAAATTGAGGGGCTCGAAGTGATTGGTTCATCAATGTGTGTCATTTACTTTTGCAAGGAAATCCGGTGCGGTATGCGGATCTTGTGTGTGTGTCGTGAGTTGAAGAAGTGGGAATTATTCGGAAAATATTTGGAAGGAATCAAGTCAAATTTTCAAATAGAGAATTTGAAGTTATATCGTGGACTTTGGCAGAAATCCGGGTGTCTTGTTATCGACAAATTTTGTTCAGCGAAAAGTTGAAGGAAACATTTCTTTGAATGGCTACGTAAATAAGCAAAATTGCCGCATTTGGGGTGAAGAGCAACCAGAAGCCGTTCAAGAACTGCCCATGCATCCCGAAAAATGCGCTGTTTGGTGTGGTTTGTACGCTGGTGGAATCATTGGACCGTATTTTTCAAAGATGCTGTTGGACGCAACGTTAAATGGCGATCGCTATCGTTCGATGCTAACAAACTTTTGTTGCCAAAAATGGAAGAACTGAACTTGGTTGACATGTGGTTTCAAAAAAATGGCGCTACATGCCACACAGCTCGCGATTCTATGGCCATTTTGAGGGAAAACTTCGGAGAACAATTCATCTCAAGAAATGGACCCGTAAGTTGGCCACCAAGATCATCGATTTAACGCCTTTAGACTATTTTTGTGGGGCTACGTAAGTCTAAAGTCTACAGAAATAAGCCAGCAACTATTCCAGCTTTGGAAGACAACATTTCCGAAGAATCATTCCGGCCGGAAATGCTCGAAAAAGTTTGCCCAAAATTGGACTTTCCGAATGGACCACCTAAGACGCAGCCGCGGTCAACATTTAAATGAAATTATCTTCAAAAAGTAAATGTCATGAACCAATCTAACGTTTCAAATAAAGAACATGAGATTTTGCAAATTTTATGAAAAAGTTATCAAGCTCTTAAAAATCACCCGATAGAATAGGACTTAGCAGAAGTAGGATTCTTAATGTGTGTCGTTCTTCTCACGTCCTTCGGTACCTACGGTCTTGTAATATGGGGACTTCTTGGTTAATTTTTAAGATTTTTGAAGTGTATGACTTCTCTTGATAACATGGTGGCTTCGTATTAGATTGGATACAATTTATGTTCGTCATAATCGTCCTGTCAGATTAACAATTGAGCGACTAGTGACAAAATTTGAATCCACAGGCACAGTACCAAATGTTCCCGTGCTAGTGTGACAAGAAAGTGCCCGCAGTGCCGAGAATATTGCTGCCGCTAGCGCATCAGTTGAGAAAGACCCAAATCAGTCTCTCATACGTCGTCCTCAAGCGTTGGGCATCTCTGTGACGTCGTTGTGACGAATTTTTCCAAAAGATCTTGGCCTACATCCTTAAAAACTCAAATTGACGCAAGAACTGAAGCCGCTTGACCACCAGAATCGTCGTATGTTCGTGAATTGGGCTGAGCAACAACTTGAAAATAATCCGGATTTTCATCAAAAAATCATCTTCAGTGATGAGGCTCATTTCTGGCTGAATGGCTTCGTCAATAAGCAAAACAGCCATCCGCACGTACTACATGAGTCAGCATTGCATCCCGAAAAAATTAGAATTTGCTGCGGTTTATGGACTGGGCGCCATTGGGCCGTACTTCTTCTGTGATGATCAAGACCGGTACGTTACTGTGAATGGGAATCGCTTCCGCTCACTGATAACCGAATATTTTTGGCCTGATTTGGGCCTATGCTACAAGCCAGCGACGATTATTGAGCTTCGTAGGAATATCGAACGTGAAATTGCAGCAGTATCGGCCGATTTACGCTTGAAAACCGTTGAAAATTGGGTTCAGCGTCTAGACTTCTGCAAGCGAGCTCGTGGTGGTCAAGCAAAAGAAATCGGGTTATTTAAAATCACGAAGCTGAACGATTTTCATTGCTGACGATAGTACCACTATGTGGCTCTTGCCTTCAACGAGATTTTAATAAAAATGACAAACTTAAATTAGTAGACGGATTATATATAGTACATAGTTGTTGAACCGAAAACCGTCCGCAATTAATTTTGAAAAATGCTATCGATGTCACAGTTTTTGACAGTATAGACACCACCGGTGTTGGATTGTTCCATGATCTCCTAAATATAATAACGCTTGAGGACAGGTGCTTTCGATCCAGAAATTTCGCAAAACTAAACTTGGCTTCAAGTGTTCCAATGCTTTTCATCTGAAATACATATAATAGGATCCACATATGTCGAATGTCAACATGTTGATTCAGTGTTAGGATCCAGAGAAGAGAATATAATACGATTCCTTGGGGTGTACCCCTTTGGACAAATTTTCACATCGTTGTAGCTCTCAGCTCAAAAATTACTGATTTTCCCCTGACTGCCTCGTACATTACTTTGACATTCGTCCGAGGGAATATAGTTTAATTGCAGCGCCCCTTTAAGAAAAGTTACTAATCAGATTTTATTTAGCTCTGGTACTGTTGTAATTGGGTCGGGAATAAATCATCAGATCCTACGGAAATTTAAACTGTCTCTACTCCATTGTCTTGAGTGTACTCAACCGTATGGTTTTCAGAGTTAGTGAGTAAACACTAGTAGGCTTTTGGAATGCTCACTGGATACCGTCCAGCTGTGATCTAACTTCCGAAGTTATACATTGTTATTATTTTCTTAAGCTGAGATGCTTTTGCCGTAGTTTTGTTATCTTAACAAAAATACTTCCAAGATTTTGTTTTTGCTTTTCTTATCGCTCTTAAAGTCGTACAAACTTTAGGCAGGGAGAGCACCTTAACGTTGTAATACTTCCTCTACTACGTGTTATTGTACAAGCCACATCTAATGCTTTTCGGCAAGATTCCGTTAACCCTTTAACTTGTTCCTTGTTTTTAGCTTGGAATGACGGACCATGGGAATCATCCAGAGAAGAATTCATTTTCTGTGTTATTAACTGCTTGCATTGCTGATTTCGATTCCGATGACTTCGCTCTTTCTCTTGTAAGCGCTGTGTAGTCAAAGGGTAGTTACTCCGCAGAATCGAGAGTTTTCCGTGGCCCTCAGTCTGCAATTGACTTTAATATCGCCACATGTAGTTATAAATTGTTTTTAGGCTAACATCTCTGAGCTTTGTTCGTTTTCATCCTCTCAAGAAAAGCTTGTCGTAGTCCAGCCAAACGAACAACCTTTAAATTTTTCCTTTCTTCGGAGGATCATTCTTGATCATTTGTGAATGCACTATAAAATTGTCGCCATAATTGGTTATAAGAGAAGCCGATGCCATTCTACGGTTTTAAACAGCAGGGACTTTTAGTTTACGGCCTACTTCGCTTACTTTGCCTTTTAGAGTATATAGTAGTTGTTGTTATTTTTTCGAAATTATGAAATTATTTGCTCGAAAATGCTAAAAAATTCAAACTGAAGGCATTGCGATCGAAAGGTGTTTTTGCGATATTTTGAAAGTTGGTTAGGGCACATAGAAAGTCGAAACCAAATCACTCAGACATATCAAACAGCCTCGTCTACAATTTTTAATTTTGCCAAAGATGCTTACAAGCGCTATATTCTTATACACACTTCGGCTATTTAATAAAATATATGTGGAAATATTAGTGGGGCGTTGTCAACACTAAATATGCCAGGCATAATTGCACGTGAGTGCCGCTGCTCCACCTTTACTATGGCACACGTACTTTATGTTTGTAGGGGCTTATCTGTGCGACGTGGAAAATTCATTACAACAAAATGCGAGAAAAAAGTGCCACGCGCATATTAAACTGTCACTATGCACATACACACGCTCTCACACACGCTCTCACACACACACACACACCTGAGCTAAGGGGCTTACCTATGAGAGCCTTTAATCCTTTTATATCAGCTTTCAGACGCTCGACGTAGTGCTCCTACCTTTGACATACATACACACATGGATGCTTGTGTTTTCTTGCTTTGTCTTTTCACATAAATTGCCTTATCCATTGCCGTTATTCTGGAGAAAGCGCAATTATATTTACCACTTACAATGGCACTCTTAATCTGCCTCACCATTGCCGTATATTGGCATGTCAAGCATGTGTTTTTTAATACTTCTAACGGGATTTTTCAGAGCGAATTTTAAATTTGAAGTGCATCAAGAAGCGCTTATCCTTGAAGCACTTAAACAAAGGCTCCTTCTGTTGTTGTTGTTTGTTGTTATTGTACAAGTATATAATCAGCTAAAATTTCATTACGGAATTGATCGGAAGAAGGAACTTTTTCAGTTCTAGTTTATTCCTAAAATGCTTATTTTTTAATTGAAAGCACCTCCAAGTGCAAATTTTGAGTTGGTGGACTATTTGTCATATTCTCACTATTTTGGATAAACATTAAAAATTTGGCCTCTCATCAATAAAGAAATTCAAGTATTAAGAGACTCAAAAATAATTACTATAGGCATATAGTGAAAGCTCTTAGAGTGCACTGAGGGTGCCAAAAGGTTCACCTAACTTCAAGAGGCATGTACAATTCTAACTGAGTTGAGTCATGGTTCCTCTGGGTATAAGTTTATTTGTTTGATTCTTTCGTCGCTCTTTCAAATGCTTTTTTTGTCTATTACAGTCTCTTTAAGCTTAAGTTTGTTTTTCCTTCGGCTTCTCGGAAAGTTGTTATTACTCTGAAAAATGAGTCGCTGCAATATGTAATATAATCTGAGCCAAGCATTTTGAGGTTCTTAGACCTACTGGATTAAAGTTTCCTTATTGCATTTTTAGTACTTTTCCCCATTATGTCAAAATCATAAATCTATTTCCTCTTTCGGTGATAATTGTTTGCCGCGAGCAAGTGTTTTTGATTGGTACAAATTATTCAAAGAGGTCGTCTCTTTGCGTTATCGATGAACCACGTGCAGGGCGGCCTTCAGCAACAACAAATGATCAACACGTCAATCAAATAAAGGAATTGGTGCTTGAGAATCGACGATTAACAGTCAGAAATCTTACTGGCATCTTTGGAATATCGGAAGGATCAATGAAAACCATTTTGAAACACCATTTATGCTTGAGCAATGTGAAACCACAATTGGTTCCAAAATCACTCAATTTTTTCGAAAAAAAAATACTTGTTAACGTCTTTGAAACAATGCTTCCCGACTATCAGGATATCATGAAACGTATTATTATTGACGATGAGTCTTGAATCTATGCTTACGACTTGAAAGCAGACGATCAAAGGGCCGAATATCGTGGCAAAGATGAGCGGAAGCCACAAAAACCACTTCAAAGCAAGTAAAAAATCAAGGTTATGTTGATAGTTTTCTACTATTATTGAGGAGTGGTGCACTCCAAATTTCTTCTGATCGGCCAAATTGGCAACAAAGAATACTATTTGAGTGTTATGCGTCCTTTGCGCGAAGCTATTCGTAAAAAGAGGACAGATATAATGGCCGACAACTCATGGATTTAGTAACACGATAACGCACCGTCGCAGACTGCATTGATTTTTCGTGAGTTTTTCACCAAATCCAAAACCAATATTGTGCCGTAACCACCGTATTCCCTTGACTTAGCTCCATACGACATCTGATTATTCAGCAAACCCAAATCACCGCTCTGCGGAAACCGTTTTGAGTTAATTGAAGACACTAAACGTGAAACGCCATGCGCATTGAAGGCTATTCGGAAAATTAGCTTTAACAACTGTTTCGAGATTGGAAGAAACGTTTGTACAAGTGTATTGGGGCCAAGGGAGATTACTTTGAAGTAGACTTCATAAATTTTGAAAATTAAATTAAGAATTTTAAAATTATGAACAAAGTCTTACTAGTATTTGCTCATATTAGTATGTAACGGGTTTTTCAATAAAAGCGCTACAAAAGTTTTATTTTACCATACTGCTCCAATTTCACGTCAATATTCGTACGCAGTTCATCAATCGTCGCTGGCTTGTTGCCATAGACCATAGACTTGACGTAGCCTCACAGAAAATAGTCTAACGGCATCAAATCGCACGACCGAGGCGGCCAACTGACTGGGCTATTTCGTGAGATAACATGTTCAATGTTTGATTCTGATATCGACTCCCATTCACAGTAATTTGCCGGTCTTGATCATCACGGAAGAAGTACGGCCCAATAACGTCGCCAGCACATTAACAGCACCAAACCGTAATTTTTTTGGGATGCAATGGTGACTCATGAAGTACGTGTGGATTGCTGTCTGACCAATATCGCATATTTTATTTATTGACGAAACCATTGAACCAGAAATGAGTCTCATCGCTGACGATGATTTTTCGATGAAATCCGGAACAAGTTGTTACTCAGCCCAATTCATGAACATACGACGATTCTGGTAGTCAAGCGGCGTCTGTTCTGGCGTCAATTTGATCTTGTATGGATCTTTTCGTAAAGTTTTTTTCGTAAAGTTCGGCACAACGACACCACAGAGATGCCCAATGCTTGAGAACGATATGTGAGGGACTGATTTGGGTCTTCTTCAATTGATGCGCTAGCGGTAGCAAAATTCTTGACATTACGAGCACTCATTTGCCTCACTGGCACGGAAGCATTTCATACTATGCTTGGAGATTCAATTTTCAATTCAATTCAATCCGAATTTCGGTAGTAAATTTTAATAATTTCGACTGGTTCTTGGATCCTATATATTTCTATGATGAAATGGTAAGCCTTACTGAAAAGAAAAGACAAAATAGTGGGAAAAAATATGGCGTCGTTTGTTTCTATCGGTCTACTTTTATAGCGTGCCTATTGAAAACCCGTTATATTGAATCGATCCAATTGTATCTACTTATATACACTCGATTTTATCCAAATAACATCATCTAGTTATTGAACGAGGTATTTTGTTTTCATTAAAATTTATTTTTATACCCTGAACATGGTATATTAAGTTTGTCACGAAGTTTGTAACACCCAGAAGGAAGCGTCGGAGACCCTATAAAGTATATATATAAATTATCAGTCCTTTGTCAATCTGTCCGTCTGTCTGTATATATACAAACTAGTCCCTCAGTTTTTAAGATATCGTTTTGAAATTTCGCAGACGTCATTTTCTCTTCAAGAAGCTGCTCATTTGTCAGGACTGCCGATATCGGACCACTATAACATATAGCTGCCATTCAAACTGAACGATCAGAATCAAGGAAAAAATTTTCACATTTTGACAATGTATCTTGACAAAAGTTGGCACAGGTTATTTTCTAAGATAATAATGTAATATACGAAGAAATTATTCAGATCGGCTTACTATAGCATATAGCTTCAATACAAACCTAACGATCGGAATCGAGGGCTTGTATGAAAAACTTTCGCATTTTATATATCTTCACGAAATTTGACATGGATTACTGCTTAAGGTAATCTCCGAAAAAATTGTTCAGATCGGATGACTATAGCATATATCTTCCACACAAACTGAACACATAGTTACTAAAAGAATTGCTCTTGTGAAGGGTATATTAGCTTCGGTACAGCCGAAGTTAACGTTTTTTCTTGTTTAAGCTAATAAATGTCGAAAATTTTACCAAGAAATGAGATTTATTGTTCAGAGTCTGAGAAAACATGAAAATTTTAATTTTTGTTTCTTCGTTCAAACACGAGATTTATATACATACATACATATTGTATAAACTAATGGAATATTTTTTTTTTTTTTAATTTTAAATGAACCACTAATATGTTCAGCTTTCCACGCCGAGATCACTTTCTTGTGAGACACTCAGGGAGATGAGGTCTTAATGGCTGAATTTTCAACATTTTGATATCAAAATTTTAGGAAATATTGTCCAAATATGTAACTTTGATATGTCATATTATATTTTTGAAATATATGATAATTTAAATTTAAAAAAATCTTAAAAATACCTTGTTTTGTACCTCTGAAATCCACCTAACCTATTAACTGACCACTTGTCTTCGAATAATCATGCAAGCAAACTTGAAAAATGTAGTTTTGAAACAAAAAAAAAACACGCCTAAAAATAATCTCATGGATCTTATTGAAATGAGTGACCACAATTTATAAGGCGGTAACTCTAAAACTATTTCAGATATTGACTGAAAATTTTAGTATATTATTTGTAAAAGTATAGCCTATGTCGAAAATGTCGCAGTAGATGTGTCTCGTAAAATGTGTAGGAAGCATTACATAGGGTTGGGTTTAGCTGCTGTGTATAACTTTATTTCTTGTTTTTATCTGGATTAAGTTGACTGAACTACTTGTTTTGACTGATATTGCTTGTTTTGGATCCTTTACACTCATTAATGATTTTTGGTGTTTAAACTAATTAGGTCTGGTCTCAAAGATTTTGGTGGATTTGGCCATGTAGATATCCGGCCCACTGATAATGAATCGAAAACCACTACTACTGAAAGGCTGGTAATGAAACCATGAGATGAACTTACAATCAACAAATCACAGTAGCAATAGTAGCTATAAGAAATACCAGAATGAAAATCCAAACCACAAAATTGAACTCCATTGCGCGGATACCAAATTCAGACATCGCGGAATAAAGGCAGCTCCTTTTCGTGCTGTCGAAAGCATCTTTGAAATCAACGAGCAGGTGGTGTGTGTCGATTCTGTTTTCACGGGTCTTTTCCAAGATTTGGAGCATGGTGGATTTCTGGTCGGTTGTTGATTTGCCAGGTCTAAAGCCACACGGATTATGTCCAATCATACGCTCGATAGTACCTTATACGCGATGTTGAGGAGGCTTATCGCACGGTAGTTGGAGCAGATTGTGCGGTCTCTCTTTTTGTGGATTGGGCAGAGCACACTTAAATTCCAATCGTTGAGCATGCTTTCGTCCGACCATATTTTGCAAAGAAGCTGATGCATGCTCCTTATCAGTTCTTCGCCGCCATGTTTGAATAGCTTGGCAGGCAATCCATCGGCCCCCACCGCTTTGTTGTTCTTCAGGCGGATAATTGCTATTCGAACTTCTTCATGGTCGGGTAATGGAGCGTCTGCTTCATCGCCATCGATTGGGGAATCGGGTTCGCCTTCTTCTGGCGTTGTACTTTCACTGCCATTCAGCAGGCTGGAGACTTGTTCCCTCCATAATTTAAGTATGCTCTGGTCATCGGTGACTAGATCACCTTTGGGGCTTCTACAAGAGTATGCTCCGGCTCCTAACCTTCAGTTATCCACCGAATTTTTCGTAGAATTTTGGAGCATTACACCTGTCGGCCAGCTTATCAAGCTCTTCATACTCACGCATTTCGGCCTCTCTCTCTTTCTGTCTGCAAATGCATCTCGCTTCCCTCTTCAACTTCAACTTTCGGTATCTATTACATCCCGCAAGTGTTGTGGTCATTCGTAACGTTGCGAGGTAGGCAGTCTATTTTCTCTCCGCTGCGACGTGGCACTCCTCGTCGTACCAGCTGTTCTTTTGCATTTTCCGAAAACCAATGGTTTAGGTAGCAGCTGTACGTAAGGAGTTTGAAATGCCATCCCACAGTTCCCTTATACCGAGTTTTTGACGAGTGCTCTCAGAGAGCAGGAGTGCAAGTGGAGTAGAAAACCGTTCGGCTGTCTGTTTCTTGTGTTTGTTGACGTGCCGTTTTTTGCTGCACAGAGCCGGCTGCGAATCTTGGCTGCAACAAGGTAGTGGTCCGAGTCGATGTTAAGGACCTCGGAGCGCACGCAAATCTAAAACACTGGAGGCGTGTCTTCCGTCTATCACAATATGATCGATCTGGTTGGTAGTTTTTTGATCTGGAGACAGCCAGGTGGCTTGATGAATTTTCATATGCTGGAATCTAGTACTACAGTTAACCATATTTCGGGACCCGACGAAGTCGATCAGCCTCGATCCATTTGGGGATGTTTCGTCGTGGAGGCTGAATTTAAAGATACCAAGATACCTTCTTTGTCCACCCCGGCGTTAAAGTCGCCAAGCACGATTTTGATGTCGTTGAGGGGGCAGCTCTCATAGGTGCGCTCCAAGCGCTCATAGAAGGCATCTTTGTTTACATTGTCCTTCTCTTCGGTAGGGGCGTGGGCGCAAATTAGCGATTTGTTGAAGAACTTCGTTTTGATGCGAATTGTGGCTAGACATTCATTCACCGCGGTGAATGACAGTACTCGGCGACGGAGTCTCTCTTCCACCATGAATCCCACACCAAATTTGCGCTCCTTTATATGGCTGCTGTAGTATATGTCAAAGGGACCTACTCGCCTTAGTCCTTGTCCCGTCCATCGCATTTCTTGGACGGCGGTGATGTCAGTTTTCACTCTAACGCGGACATCAACCAGCTGGGCATCGGCACCTTCTCAATTAAAGGACCGGACATTCCAGGTGCATGCCCTCAAATCGTAGTCCTTATTTCGTTTGCCATGATCGATGTAAAAAGGGGTCTCTCCTCCGAGGGTGTTTACGCTTTTTCATTGGTACTGTTTTTTACGTGGCGGGTTCTAAACCCAGCGTTGTTGTTAGGCTACCCAGAGGATACTTGGTCAAAGACCGGAAGTCTTGAGCCATATGTAAAAGAATCGTTTCTGGCCGCTCCCAAGTGAATGGTGATCAGAGAACTTTAATCACTTGCGTGAACTTCTACTACACATGACTCCATCCTCCAATGTATGTCAGCTAATATATTAAAGATTTTAGCATTTCTTGCATTTGAGCTTCAAATAAAGAATTTTTGCACACATGTAACATAATTCATTAGCAACAACATACAGGTATGAAACAGTTAAATAAGCAACAATTCATAGCATTTTAAAGCATTCAACCGCTGCAGCTATTTAGAGCTTTGGCAAAAGTGAGTTTACATATTTTTTTAGAAAACAACTGAAAATATTTGTGAAAATATGGCAGAAACATTAATGGTCCCAACTGCAAAGCAACAGCCACACACACATACATACATGGCACACATGCAACGGTTTGTTGTGTTAGTTTGCGTGTTTTCCGCACACACACGTGGCAGCTGCACCTATTTACGCCGCCCTCTCTCCCGCAGCGCTGCTGCTGTGGTCGCCAATGTGCTTTTGTGAAGGCATTTTGTAGGTGGATGGAAAAAAATGCGTAAACGAAAGGAAAATGCAGTCGAGTACTGTGCAAAGAAAACGTAAGAAACAGACAAAAAGAAAGCATAACCTAAAACAAAAAACAATAAAAGCAAAGAAAAAAGGAGAATGTTGCATGCAGCAGATTTTTAGCACAAGCCACAAGCCTAGTTATTACCACGAGACCTTGTACACCTCGCAGCGGCGTCCCTTATGCAGTCTCTTCAGCATCTGCTGCGCTGCCAGCGAAAACAACAACACAACGGCATGGTAGTTACTTCAAACATGGCACTCAGTGCTTGTTTGGCCTTGAGCCGTTCTGGCACTCGTTCGGTCACTTGCTCGTGCAACACTGCTGTTGCAACTAACCGCGGCAACATTTCTTGTTTGTTTGCACCACTGAAGCCTATTAATAATTTAAATTGCTAAAATATTTGAAATTTGACTTTATGCAAAACTTTATTTTCTGTTGTTCTAATGTGGAAAAGAGGATTTTAGACCTCAATTCCAATGATTGTTCACTTGTTTGCATGTCAAACACATAAACCCAAGTCTCATCGGCTGTTATAATGCTCTCCATGAATGTGGGTTCAGAATTCGCACGACCAAGTATGCCTAAAGAGACATGTTTACGGTACTCTTTTGGAAAAAAGTTCAGCTTTATCGAGACGAGTCGAGCAAGAACGCGTTTCATACCCAAAATCATTCGATTGGACTCGCGAGAGATGTCGAGCTCTCTTGCCATCATCACTTGTCTGATGATTTTCAATCGTTATAACCTTCCCTTTTTAATATTTTATATTTTCATTACTTGAAGAGGTGGAAGATCGTCCAGATCGTGGCATGCCTTCAATGATCTCTCGACCGTCTTTATAGACTTTGGGCCACACGTAGGTTTATGTTTTTGTTAAAACTGAATCATTGTAAGCTTTTTCCAATATTCGCATCGACTTCGCAAACTAAATTTGCTTAGAAATACAAAATTTGACACAAATTATTTGTTCGACATTTTTAACTAATGTAAAAATCGCAACGACCTACTGAGTTGCACCGACTCAATCAGCTGCTGTAAGCAAACGAGTTGACAGTTCACAGTCCGACCAACTTAGCAAAATAATTAAATTACAATTTCCGTCATTTTTTTATTACAATATATATCAATATAAATCGTCTAAGTGTAATATTGGGTGGTCGAAAAAATGTTTTCGTGTTTTATCAATAGATATCGTTGCAGTAGTATATCTCCAGTGCTACCAATCACATCATACCATATAGTGTTGGAAAGGTGAGATTTTAAGCTTCATTTAATAAAAAAAAATTAAATTCGGGGAAGATGAAAAAAAGTTACAGCTGTTGAAAAATGAGTGAAAATAATGAAAAAATTCGCTATATTTTGACATTTTCGTATAAAAAAGGGAAGAATGCCATGCAAGTTACCAATGAAATTTTTGAAGTTTACGGAGACGATGCTGTATCAGTTCGTGTAGCACAACAATGTTTCGCTCGCTTCCGTTCTGGAAATTACGATTTACACTGATGGTGGATCAAAATCGATCAAAACCTCTCCGAGCCGTTCGATACCAAACGAGGTTTCGATAAGGGGACTCCCTATCGTGCGACTTTTTCAATCTGCTGCTGGAGAAAATTATTCGAGCTGCAGAACTGAATCGAGCAGGTACAATCTTTTATAAGAGTGTACAGCTGCTGGCGTATGCCGATCATATTGACATCATCGGCCTCAACACCCGAGCCGTTAGTTCTGCTTTCTCCAGACTGGACAAAGAAGCAAAGCAAATGGGTCTGGTAGTGAACGAGGGCAAAACGAAATATCTCCTGTCATCAAACAAACAGTTGGCGCACTCGTGACTTGGCTCTTACGTCACTGTTGACAGTCATAACTTTGAAGTTGTAAATAGTTTCGTATATTTCGGAACCAGCATAAACACCACCAACAATGTCAGCCTGGAAATCCAACGCAGGATTGCTCTTGCCAACAGGTGTTACTTCGGACTGAGTAGGCAATTGAAAAGTAAAGCAAAACTCTATAAGTCGCTCATAATTCCCGTCCTGCTATATGGCGCAGAGGCTTGGGCGATGACAGCAACCGATGAGTCGACGTTGCGAGTTTTCGAGAGAAAAGTTCTGCGAAAGATTTATGGTCTTTTGCGCGTTGGCCACGGCGAATATCGCATTCGATGGACCGATGAGCTGTATGAGATATATGATGACTTTGATATAGTTCAGCGATTTAAAAGACAGCGGATACGCTGGCTAGGTCATGTTGTCCGAATGGACGAAAACACTCCAGCTCTGAAAGTATTCGACGCAGTAACCGCCGGGGGAAGCAGAAAAGAGGAAGACCTCCACTCCGTTGGAAGGTTGGAAGGACCAGGTGGAGAAGGACCTGGGTTCGCTTGGAATATCCAATTGGCGCCACATAGCGAAAAGAAGAAACGACTGGCGCGCTGTTGTTAACTCGGCTATAATCGCGTAAGCGGTGTCTACGCCAATAAAGAAGAAGAAGGTCGATCAAAATAGTACATATTTGCTTATTTATTTATTATTATAAATTAAAAAAAAACATAAGTTGATTAGAAATACGAAAAAACTTTTTCGACTACCCAATATATCAATATAAATATTAGGTTGTCAAAGATCTTTCCATTCCTATTCTATTTCTTTCCGCCTTTTTGTCTTTTGAATTTCGCGGCTATGTATGTATAAAGCTCGTATCTACAATACTACACATCTTTGAAAGGTCTCGACGTAACCTACAAAACGACGCTATGCATGATTAGTTTGGATATTGCGTTCAACAGTTATAGACGTGTAAACATGGAGTTCACTAACGCCGAAATTCACGCTATTTTAAAGTTTTCCTTCGTTAAAGACAAATCCGTAAGAGAAGCGTTTCGTGAGATTAATGTTACTCTATCACTTCGAACTGCGAAGGAATGGTTTCGACGATTCAGAGCGGGTGAAAACGACAAAATGATAAGCCAGCCGGCGGAAGACCTGTGACGACGAATACCGATCAAATCATGGAAAACATCGAGTTAGACTGGCATGTGGCATCTCATGACATCGCCCAGAAGATGGGAGTTAGTCACCAAACCATTTTAAACCATCTGCAGAAGGCTGGATACACAAAAAAGCTTGATGTTTGGGTGCCGCATGATTTGACCGAATCAACGGTATGCTGCCGAAACGGAAAGAACTCGACCCATTTTTGAAGTGGATGGTGACTGGCGACGAAAAAAGGATCACATACGACAGTATCAAACGAAAACGGTCGTGATCGGAGGCCGGTGAATCGTCCCAAACAGTGGCCAAGCCGGGATTGACGGCCAGGAAGGTTTTGCTGTGTGTTTGGTGGGATTGGAAGGGAAGCATCCACTATGAGCTGCTCGCATATGGCCAAACGCTTAATTCTACCATCTACTACGAACAACTGGACCGCTTGAAGCAGGCGATCGACCAGAAGCGTCCAGAATCGGCCAAAAGGAAGGGTGTAGTGTTCCACCAGGAAAATGCCAGAAAAACATTTCGTTGATGACTCGTCAGAAGCTACGGGAGCTCGGATGGGAGGTTTTATCGCATCCACCATATAGCCCGTACATAATGCTAAGTGATTACTACCCGTTCCTGTCCATGGCGAAGGCCCTTGTTGATGTAAAGTTTAACTCAAAAGAGGCTTGCGAAAAGTGGCTGTCCGAGTTCTTAGCAAATAAGGAGGGGGGCTTCTACGAGGGGGTATTATGAATTTGCCGTCTAGATGAAAACAGATTATCGAACGAAGCGGCGTATATTTGAACTAAGTCCGATCACTGTAACACTTTTTATAAAGCATTGAATAACGAGCAAAAAGGCGCAAGGGAGATATTTGACAACCTACTACCATACATACATACATTTCCATTACATATTTTACTGCTGCATTAAAAAGCAATTTTCTTTTCCAGTTTTTTATTTTTTTATGTTTAGCCAATAGTTTTACACCGCCAAAGCATTTAAAATAATTTTTTACACATTCTTGCATGTATACAGCTGTTTCGGTTACAGTTTCAGTTTTTGTTTCTGTTTCGCCGTGACCCATCACCCAACTACTTTTGCTCTCACAGTTTTAGACGTTTTCAAAGAAAACCACTATATAAATAAACAGAAGTTTTTAACCTTACTTTCTCATACTTGCAACATTCCTTTGTAAGCCGCTTTCATATTTCGTCGCAACGAGTTTTCTTCAGCTGTTTTTATTTAAAAGCAGCCGCGTTTTTGTCTTCATCTGGCACCGCATTTACTTCATATTTCTGCACTTTGTGTTGGCGAGCACATTTTTAGGCGCTTAGCAAAGGCGCGCCAACAACACGCACACATACACAGTTACATGCTCGGCGCGGCAGCTGTGTCGGTAATGATATTTTTTCTGCGCCGCAGCTTTTTTAGTAGCAACGAAATAATGTTAAGTGCGGCCGCAGGCGATAAAATGGCACCATTTTTCGTTTGTTTTACAATAACATGTGTATGTATGAGTATTCTTGTTGTTTTTTTACTGCTTGCCTGTAAGTAAAAAGTAGTATGTTCCATATAGTATATATACATATATAAAAATATTTATACATATATAAATATATATGTATATGTAGCAACTAGTTTTTGGAATATGTGAAAGTAGTAAGCACCAGTTCTTGTCTTCCTATTTCAATTTTATTTTTATTTCTGCGCTCTACACTTGCCGTTGGCTAGCAATTTAGTTGTTTTAAGACTCTTTGTGCGTTTAGTTTGCTTAAAACAAAATTGTTGCTGTTGAAATTTTCATAGGTTTGCCTATTGTTGCATGTGCGGCATTATTGTGTAGCAACAGCTGTTCGTGAATTTCGCGCTGTAACGTGGTGAATTTGAAAACTCACATTGAGCTAATTACATTTCTTAGGACAACAATAAGTAGTACCCAAAGTAAATAAGACTGTTAAGTATTACGAAAAACTTGTGGGCACTTTAAATGGAAGGTCACGTGAGATGTCGCTCGTTGTCGTCAATTTCATAAATTTTATACCACTTTTATACCAAATATTCATACTTGTTTACCACTTTTATGCTAGTTTTATACAAAATTTTCAAACCAAATACACTTATTATACCACTTTTTTACCAATTTTTAATACCTATATTTTTATACCAAATATACTTTTTATACCACTTTTTGACGAAATATTTTTTTTTTAATTTTTTAACAAAATACATATTTTTTAAATCAGCTTTTACCAAATTTATTTTATACCACTTTTACATAAAATGTTCTTACTTTTATAACACTTGAATACTAAATGTTCATACTTATACCATTTTAATACCAAATTTTCATACTATTTTATACCACATACACTTATTAAACCACTTTTTTACCAATTTTTAATACCTATATTTTTATACCAAATATACTTTTTATACCACTTTTAACGAAATATTTTTTTTAAATTTTTTAACAAAATACATATTTTTTAAATCAGCTTTTACCAAATTTATTTTATACCACTTTTACATCAAATGTTCATACTTTTATAACACTTGAATACTAAATGTTCGTACTTATACCATTTTAATACTAAATTTTCAGACCATTTTATACTGCATACTGTTATTATACCACTTATTTACCAATTTTTAATAACTATAATTTTATACCAAATATACTTTTTATACCACTTTTAGACGAAATATTTTTTTTACAATTTTTTAACAAAATGCATACTTTTTAAATCAACTTTTACCAAAGTTATTTTATACCACTTTTACATTAAATGTTCATACCTTTATAACACTTGAATACTAAATGTTCATACTTATACCATTTTAATACCAAATTTTCATACTATTTTATACCACATACACTTTTTATACCACCTTTATATATTTATATCTATAATTTTATAGCAAATATACTTTTTATACCACTTTTAGAGGTAATATGTCCATTTCTGGCTTAATGGATTCGTCAGCAAACGAATTTGTCTCTACTTGAGTGAGCAAAATACTTGTGTGGTTCAGGAAACGCATTTGCAACTCTAAAATTATATCGATTGATGCGGATGGTGGTATGGCGGTGTTATCAGGCCTTACTTCTTTCGGAATGAGGCAGGAAATGCCGTTACCATCAGTAGCAAGTATTATACACGATGTTGGCCTACTTCTTTTCCCGCGAACGATCTCTACTTCCAACTGCACATTCCGTGAAAGTTTGGTTACTCGTTAAATTCGAGAAATGTCTCAGACAAATTTCCGCCAAGATCATGACTCGACATTTCTAAGAACAACAAAGATGAAAGTAGCTTTAAACCAAAAGTCTTAAGAGGTGAACGTGTTTAATTTCTTCAGACTCTTCGTTAAGTCATAAACAAAGTTTGTTGTGGTAAAGAAAAAAAATAAATAAAAGCATATAAAAACAAGAATTTAGCTTTATTATAAAGAAAAGGATTCGCCATTATGTTTTACAAATGTTTCCGGGCAAGTGACCGTGCCTGCTGGCCGATGAGACGTGGGTTAAAAAAAAACGAGTCACCAATCATTGGAATGGAGGGAAAAAACGAGCCGAAACAAAAAACCACGCCAAAGCCGCTCGAAACTCTTCACTTTGCGTAAAGAGATATCCGCCAAAAACGGCCAGAATTGTGGAAACTATTCATAAATTTTGAACGATGATAATTTGGCCCCATGTGATTTGTTGATTTGTACCCCAAACTGAAATTGGCGCTCCGTAGAACCCGTTTTCAGTCGATAGAGATAAAACTAAATTCGCTGAACGAGCTGAAGACTGTCCTAAAAAGTGCTAATGAAAAGGGTTTCGAGGACGGGAAAGACCGTTGGCATATATGTATCACATTTGTTAGGGCGTTTGAAGGTGACAAAATAAAGAGTTTGTCCGGAAAGTAATAGGACTGAGTCGATTTAAGAAAAAAAAAATTATTAAACCAACCGTTACAGTGCTTTAAAAACTTTCAAAATAAGCTCCTTCTCCGTCAATGCAGCGCTGCCAGCGCGATTTCCAAGCATTGAAGGCGTCACGGAAGGCTTTCTCCGGAATAACGTTGAGAGCCGTGATGCATGCTGTTTGGATCTCCTTTCATCGGCCCTTTCAGGCTAGGAAACAAAAAAACGTTCGGGGCGGCCACATCTGAGCTGTAGGGCGGCTGCGGCAGCGTTGGGATGCCGGCTTTTGTTAGGTACAAACCTGTTCACAAGAAACGTGGTGTGAGCTGGGCCGTTGTCGTGGTGCAACTTCCAATCGGCTGCAATCTCTTGTCGGACCCTATTGACCCTTCGTTTGAGTCTCTTGAGGACTTCCACGTAAAACTTGGCGTTGACGGTTTGTCCAGGAGGAACAAATTCATGGTGGACGATGCCTTTGATGTCAAAAAAGACAATGAGCATCGTTTTCACTTTGGATTTGCTCATTCTTCCGGTCTTCATCAGCGACCTCTTCCCGGCCCTCCAAAAAGGCCTGGTGCCACCGAAACACAACACTTCTTGCTAAAGCTGGATAAGCCTGCTTGATTATATAGGCGCAAAAAATCACATATCATATAAACTTCTACTTTACGCAATCCTCCAGTGTTCTTTTTATTATTCTCGTGTTCTCCTGCGTAGGAAATTAAAACCTATTTGGTTTGGTGTCGTCTTTGTTGCCAATTCATTGTAAGTTTTTCAACAAATTTTCAGTTCAGCACCGATAATGAACTATATTTAGCAGGTGTTAAGCGATAGTCGCACACAACGAAGCAAACAAACTTTTAAGCTCTGCTTATCATAAATGCAACAACATTGTTGTTGGATTTGTAAAATATTTTTGTTCTGTAATTTGGGGTAACATTTGATTTGTTGTTCACCGAATCGCTATGCGCTTGAGCTCCTGTGAAAGGCAACCATTCATAAACTGACCACACGCACACACTCACGCGTCAATGCGATTCAAGTGAAAGTGGCATATAACTGTTATATACATATGTATGTTTGTGTAACTGTATGTGAGTATTATTCGCGCGGTAATGCCACAACTACATACACAATTTCCATAGAATTATATGAACGCACGAGCAATTGCAGGCAGACGACACGCATCGGCTAAGCAACGAAAGCGCCGTTGTGGCAAAAATGCAGCGGCTAGCAACTAAACACATCCGCATATGTGCTTGAGTTTGTTTTTGTGTATGTATGTGTGCTGGCAGCTGACCAAACGCTTTGGCGTGCAAACGTGCCTGTTGTTGTTGTTGATGCTGATGTGTGGTCTTGTGTCAGTGAGTTGCCGCAGACATTGCTACACGGCCATTACTTGCATTTCAAATTTCGCTGGCACAGTGCCGTGCACCTTTCATAGCGTCGCCCACACTTACTATATACCAACACACACACACACACATACACAGAGTGCAACTGACGGCCGTGCAATCGCACCTAAACCACAGACGTACACATGCCACCGCGCCACCGCACCACTAATATCTCAATAAAGTTGCGGTGTGCTTGCTTACAAGCTACTAACTGGCTGTAAATATGGTGTGTATGTGTGTGTCATAACTGTAGCTGTAGTATGTATGTGCGTCATAACGGTAGCTGTAGTATGTATGTGCGTCATAACGGTTGCTGTAGTATGTATGTGTGTCATAAGCGTAGCTCAAATGTATATGTGTGTGCGTGTGATTATTATTCGTTGCGCTAGTAAGTATGTTTGATCCAATGAATCCTTTGGAGTCGGTCGCCTTTCACTTGGCACGCCATTTTTGCCAATTTTCAGACATATCTACGCACACATGCACATACAAAAACACCTACAAACACTCATTACACACATGTTGTATGCGCTTTTGTATTCCTTCAACTGCCATGCCATGCGTGTGTGTCAAAGGTCAGCCAGCTGTTTGCTGCTTGCTCTAAGTATGTTGCTGTATAAGTGTGTGTATGCGTGTGTATAGCTATATACATACGTATATAGTGAGCGTATGTTTGTTGCTGTTGGCATGTTGCAAGCGTTATTCAGTTTAAAGGCTTAATGGCAGCTCAAGCGTGTAGGTGCATTTCAAATTGGTTGGGTGGCGCTCACAACTTACATATCAGCAACAACACCAACACACACAGCTGCGGGCTTTCACATGCACTAACATACTTCGCAGTGACCATGGTCAAGCTTTGGTCGAGTCCATTGCTGCCGCCCGCGCGCCAAACCGAGCGCACTAAATGTTTTGCTTTATTTCGGTTTACATTTACCGTTTTATTTATAAAAATTTATTTTAGATTTTTTCCACTTGGATTTTTTATTTTTATTTTTTGCGAATGTTTTTTGCATGAGTCCGCTTAGTTTGCTGTGTATTTTAGTGTTTGGTTGCTCGTGTCCTTTCACCCGCTACAAATTAAATATTGTAAATGCTCACATCGAGCGTGGTGGCCTTGCCCCACTTTGGCGCCCCCCTCCTCTGCCAACGTTGGCTAGAAAAATTGCATTTGGTTACACTATTTTATTTTGTTTGATTAGGAAAAGTAGCAATTTTCTTCAATTGGCCGAAATAAATCGTATTTGAGTAGTTGTAAAATGTTTCTAAAAATGCTTCGCGGCGTTGCCAAAGTCAAACTGCGATTTTCATATTTGAGTAGTTCGCTTTTATAGTGTGCTTGCTAAGTGAACTTGATTTTTCAGTTAGAATATTTGAATAAAATCAAACGACTTTGATATGTACATAACAGACATTGTGAAAAAGTACCCGGAAATTGTAAATGAAACGCAAAGTTTGTGCTTAGTCATCAATATTTATTTGCCATCCTCAAAGTACTCCCCACCAGATATTATACACTTATGCCAACGACTTTTCTAGTCCTCGAAACATTTTTTATAAGCATTTTTTGGTATGACCTTCAGCTCTTTCATCGAATTTTGATTTATCACTATCGACTGAAAAAGGTTTCCACGGAGCGGCAATTTTTGTTTGGGGAACAAAAAAATCACACGAAAGCCAAATCTGTTGAATACAGAGCTTCGTTGATGGTATTCATTGCCTCTTTGGCTTTAAATTTGGTCACAAACTTACTTTTCTTGAAACAAATTCAGTTTTATCCGGACGAGTTGAGCAAGAACATGTTTTATAACCAAAATATCCACCAATAGCATTTGAACGAACTCAGCAGAGATATCGAGCTCTTTCGCCATCTTTCACTTGACTGACTGATTCAAGCACCATATCCTTCACTTTTTTAATATTTTAATCAGTTGAAGAGGTCGGAGCTGGTCGAAATCGAGGCATGTTTTCAACGAATTTTGACCGTCTTTGAATGCTTTGTACCACTCGTAGGCTTGTGTTTTTGATAAAATGGAATCACCGTAAGCCTTTTCCAACATTCGCAACGATTCTGCACACGAAATGTGGTTAGAAATACAAAATTTGAGACGAATTCTTTCTTCGATATTTGATTGTAAAAATTGCAACGCACTACTGAAGTGTACCGACTTAAGCAGCTGCTGTAAACAAACTGGTTGACAGATCGCGTTCATATTTGGCATAATAATTAAGGACAGTCCTACCAACTTAGCAAAATACAACATTACTTAAACAATGCTTTTGTCTGCAATGCACACGAGAACATTTTACTGGTAGGTACTGGTGATTGAAAGGAATAGGAACGAGTTTCTGCGCCGATTTTGGAAAGTTATGGAGAACTGTATTCATCGTTATGGAATGGAGGTGAGGGTCGGTCAAAGCATCTGTAAACTCAACAGTTGGTGGGGAAAGTTTTAGTCAATATTGTGCCGGTGTCAAGTGGATTTACCAAGTGAGCCGGTAAAATAAGCGTTTTTTGTGTAAATGAAATATTAATTTTGAATGAATACCCAAAGTATTGACCATTGCTTTTTACATATTTTGATCACCTTTCTGGCAATTTGTGGATGCCATGCCAATAAAAATTAAAGCAAACATATTTTGAAGCAAACGAATCAGACAAACAATTTTCGAATTCTGAATGCTGCTCAACCAATGGGACACGCTTGAAAGCAGATGATAATCGGAAGGAGCCAATTCTGGTGAATACGACGGGTGGGTTAGCGGCTCTCAGACAAGTACTTTGATTGTATTCTGAACTGATGCTTTGTGTGCAGGTGCATTGTCGTGTAACAAAATTTCTTTGCCGTGGCTTCTGGACAATTCTGGTTGTTTTTCGTTCAATACATGGTTCAAATTGATCATTCGTTGTCTGTATTGGTTAGTATTAACAGTTTCACCAGGTCTTGATATACTACACTCTTCTGATCCCACCAAAACACAGAGCATTGCCTTCTTACCGAATCTATCTGTTTTTGCAGTCGAAGTTGATGGTTGTCCCAGATTAACCCATGATTTTCTCTGTTTAGGATTTTGAAAATATATTAATTTTTCCTCGCCAGTGACAATTCGACGCAAAACTGATTTTCTTTCATGCCTTTGATGCAAAATTTGACAAGTTTTTCTACATTTTTCCATTTACCTTTGATACAAGTCATGTGTCACCCATTTTCCACACTTTTGAATTTTCCCATAGCTTTCAAACGGTCTGAAATTGTTTACTGTGCAATATTTAACATGGCTGGCATTTTCTTTTGGTTTAAAGTATCATCTATCATCCAATATTGCTTGCAATTCGGGGGCTTCAAACTTATTTGGTGGTCTTCCACGTTCTTCATTTCACACATCAAATCATTATATCTGAACCGTTGAAGCCATGTTTGCATGTTGCTTTTAATAGAGCATAATCATTATATGCCTGGTCAAGCAATCGCCGTATTCGCCTTTGCAAATGCGCAAATGACCACAAATCTTCCGTAGAACCTTTCTCTCGAAAGCTTGTAACATGGACTCATCTGATGTTGTTATCCTTCATGTCTCTGCATCATATAGCAGGACGGGGATGCTGAGTGACTTATAGAGTTTTGTCTTTGTTCGTCGAGAGAGGACTTTACTTCTCAATTGCGTACTCAGTCCGAAGTAACACCTGTTGGCAAGAGTTATTCTGCGATTGGAAAGTTCTCTGAGCTCCTTTCACTGGGGAGTGGCCAGAAACCATTCTTTTACATATGGCTCAAGCAGCCAACGTTTTTTGTCGTGAGAAGGCGAAACATTCCTCACTAGGGTTGTGCGCTGAGTTTGGGACGCGCCTCGTGAAAAACACTCTCATAGAAAAGAAGAAAACAGGGTCGGTTTAGAGACTCCTTTTTGATGACGACCACTGCAAACGCATTAAGGACTACGATTTAAGGGCATGAATCTGAAATGTCAGGTCTATTAATTTGGAAGGTGTCGCTACCCAGCTGGTTGAAATTGAAAATGTTACGCTATGAAATAATTCTCCAGTCGCCCAAGCCGAACCTTCGAGTTGGTATGCATAGAACCGTTACAAAACGTATGTAACCTAACTAGATAAAGAATAAACATATATTTTCATTAAAAGTCTGTTTCGTTGTAAGGTCAAAGCATATTCACGCCTTTTTTTCACCAACTACTTCCGTCCAAAATGCTTACAAAGCTAAGAAATCTTCTATACTTCGTTGTTCTGTTCAAATTTATGCTTTTTTAACGTTGTTTCTTATGGTGCGAAGGAATATGTGTACTAGGTTTCATCAATATATTTTAACTGTTACTCAAGTTATCGCTTGCTCAGGCGTATGAACGAATACTTTTAAGCTTTACTTATGGAAAGTGCAAAAAGCTCTGTCTCTTTCTGCAGCTATGAAATTTTTGAGTCACCTGGAAATCATTTTTAACGTTGATCGAAAGAATGTCTCATAACTTTTTAAACAAAACCGATGCAGGTGCGAATGAAGCAGTTGCGCCCGGTTAGACAACCTTTGCAAAGCGATAGCTTGGGGCTTTTTAAAGAAAAAAAGAACAGAAGCTTCAAATTTAATGGAGAGTGTTTATTATCATTCGAAAGAACATTCTTTGGCATCTATTTTTGGAAGATAATCTCTTTCAAATGTTGGCCGTGGCTACGACTTAGATGATCCATCCATTGAGTCCAATTTTCGACGACTCGTTCGAACATTACGACTGGTAACTGGGGAACGACATGCGTGATGTTTTTCTCTAAGACTGATTCAGGTCAGGATTGTCCGCATAGACAATACATATCGCCGCAGGAAAAAGTTTAACGATAAGATTTTGGTGGCTAGTCGACTGGTCCAAAACGTGAAATTATCTGTTGCCCACAGTGTTCTCTCGCTGTCTTATCGAAACCAAATGTCGCCGAGATCATGAGCTTCAATTTCAGTTATCAATTAGTCAGTTATCATGGCGCGACAGCGGTCGCCATTGATGTTTCTTTCGTTCTCTCCGGCAACATTTTCGAAGAAATAAGAAGCAATGATTCCATTTTTTGGATGAAATGGCAGCACTTTACTTATTAAACGTCGGCAAATTTAAACTTTGCGCCAATTTTGGAACACCCTTTATTTGATCTGCTTTACCCGTTTACCCTAAGCGGAGTATATTCCTTAATGCAAATGACAACCATAAAATATATTTATATAGTATGTATATGTGTGTGTATGTGTGCTTTCGTATACCAAAACATTAGGTTGACAATTTAAAAGGCACCAGCAATAACAAAAGCAACAATGGAAATATTGAAGTGTTGTCCAAAACTAATTGTGCAAGAGTGTGCGTATATTTACATATATTTGTATGCGTGTGTGTGTGTGGGTGAACACCTGTTCGGTTCACACTCTGTGCTCTGTCGGAATGAAATTATTGGTATTGTTATTTTTGTTGTCACAGGTGTGCAGAGGCAAATTTTTGTACTCAGCCTTTGTATACATGTGTGTGTGTGTGTGGTGGGTAGGAATTCCGTTTACTTTGCTCTCCTCTGTTGACGATTTTGTTGTTGTATTTTTCATTGTTCTACATTAACCGCAATTTAAATGCAAATGCTCGCCTGTTATCGTGTGCAAAGTAGTTTTTACATAATTTCTACAATTTTTTTCCTTCAAATATGTAGATTTTTTGTTTGCGGTAATTTGTTTCTATAGTTTTTGTGTGTAGTTTATGTAGTGTGTTGAAGATATGCAATTTGAATTTTACACTTTCATTTATGGAGTAGTATGGCTATTGTGTATGAAAGATTGCCCAAATGTGAAAGTTTTCTCTAAAAAATTCTTAAAAAACCTCTAAAAATTATAGAGTACTAGCACGTTTACTAGCATGACTTCCCAAATGACCCGATTTGGGTAATTTTCCGTCATTTTAAAGGATAGTCTTGAATTGCTTTCATACAAAATGAAAGTAACACAAAGAGTATAGGCAAATTACCTTCACACTTAACTAAATGCGGTAATGTTGATTAACCACCAAACATGTAAAGACTTGACTTGCTCTGATTTTTTTCTGTGTATCAAAGCTTTGACCCATTGGCGATCTCTAGGTTAAAATCACACAAAAATTCCTCCTCATATTAACGAAATGCTCGAAAAAGCAACAGTCAGCAAAAAGAACAGTCATTTTATTAATATTGTAACGGGTGATCCAAGTATAGGTACTTTTTTCAATAGCCTTTTTTTTTTGACAGATCATGCGTGAGTCATGTCAAGCTCTCATGTCATTTTTGTGCAGTATTGTTTGACATTTCATAATGGAAAGACTCACGCCTGAACAAAATTTACAAATCGTTCAACTTTATTACGAAAATTCATTCAACTTATGTTCAACATAAACGGCCTACTGAGCGTACTATTCGCATTACCATCACCTATCTTGAGTCCCAGTATACAATATTGAATAATATTATATAGTCGAACCACGTCCAGCACGCAGTGAATAAATATATATAAATGAAACGGCTTGGCGCAATTTACGTCGATATCTTGAATTGAAAGCGTACAAAATAAAGCTTGTGCAAGAACTAAAGGCTCTCGACTTTCGCAAGCTACATCGCTTCGCTCTAAGGGTTCAAAAGTTCCAAGAGGATTCGAGCCAAATTTTTTTCAGCGATGAGGCCTATTTCTGGCTCAATGGGTATGTAAACAAGCGAAATCAGAACAGATTCAACAAGCTGCCATTTCATCCAAAAGATTACAGAATTTCACGTTTTGGGCCGACTGGCCACCAATATCGTGTGATATCACATCGTTCGACATTTCCTGTGGGGATTTGTAAAGTCTGAGACCTATGCAAACTATTCCGCTTCGATTCAGGCATTGGAGCAAAACATCATGCGAGTTATGGTTTGTGCTGCGTCAAGAATCAGACTGACTCTGCCATCAGATCAGCAACTCAAGTCTGGGTGTACCGCACATTTCAACAAACTCAAAATATGCCGAGTCTGCTGTTTTGGTCATGTACTGGCGGATCATGCGATGTGGTGCACAACTGCATGCTGTCAGTTGTCGTAAGCTGAGATGTAACTCGCCCAGAGCTACTCTGAGAAGTCTCCTGACTTCTTTTATTCATAATTTTAAAACTTATTTTTCCATTTTTTCTTTTACGTAAACAGAGGATAACAATAATTATACTTATTAATATTACAAGTATTATAAGTACCGAGGCACTTATGCCTAAAGGTACGTTTTTGTAATATTTTAGCTTTTCTATTTCTTTAATATTCCGAAAATTATTCACTACAATATTATGAAAGTTTATTTTTGACTCATATGTTTGGTTCAACAGGATGTATAAGTTTATCAATAAATTTGGTTTTGTTATTACTAAAATTTTCGTGAGTAATTTTTATTTGGTACTTTGCAAAATGGTTTTTATATTTATTTTGTAATATAAAGTTTCTTTCATCACAATTCCGAATAAGAATTAAATTACGCGCATTCTTTAGTTTAAAGTGTCATCACTTATTTCTTGAATTATTGTCTTGTTGCTGTGCTTAAATTCACAATCATTAGAAAAGATACAATTCTTACTTATTTGTGCGAATTTCCTTTTATTACTTCCAAATTGTTAATTACATCCATTACCCCGAATAACCATTTATACGTTGTCCCTCCTAAATTAATTAAACCTCTCTTCTTTCTTCCCTCTTTTTTGGGAGTAATTTTCTAATTTTTGCTTTAGAGACATTATTTTATAATTTTTAAAAACCACAACAAAAGCATCATTTGGCCTGCTTGTCTTATGTTTTCTTCCATTTTCTCCACCAAACTTGCTAGCTCTTTCTTTATTGAATTTTTTTTTATTGAAATTGAAATGAATTTTTGATGATTCATGCCCAGCTCTTGACCGATGCTACGGCTGCTACTATGCCGGTCTCTTTCGACCAATTCAGCGATTTTATCGCAATTTTCGGCGACAGGTCTTCCGGAGCGTGGCGCATCTTCGACCACCTCTACACCAGAACGAAAACGTTGAAACCATCGTTGTACGGTGGAAATGGAAGCTGTATCGGGTCCATAAACTGCACAAATTTTATTGGCGGCTTGAGATGCATTTTTGCCTTTATCGTAGTACTACTGTAAAATATGCCGTATTTTCTCTTTATTTTTTTCCGTGTTTGCGATTGTAAACTCACTAAAAGAAACGACAATCAATCTATACACGTGTTATATATAGCTTTCCAAGTAATCAGGGTGACGCATGACACGATAATAAAACTAGAACTCTGTCTTTCAGCGCCAACTAACGAAAAGATACCGCAAGACTTTTTTGACAACCGTAATTGACTTCATAGGAAATTGTAGCCAATTTCATGGCGGTCATCAAAAGCATTGTTATCCACATGGTCTGAAAATATGTTGACTCATGGATTAACACTTTCAAACACATCGCTATTTTGTACTATTGTGCTTAACCTATCGTCTTCCTCTTCCATAAATACTATATCTAATTTAAGTGGTATTTTTATGTTTGCTACATGAATGTTTAGCATGGGGGTGATACGGAAATATGGTTCGTCCTTGTGTATTACTCTTTTATATTCTTTTATCTGCTCTGTCGATCTCAGTTCTTCGTAGTGCTCTCTGAATTACCTATAATTAACTGTACATGTTCCCTTTAGATACCATATTTTATCTTTAAGTGTATTGTACGTTAAGTTTATACCAATATTCATAGATTCTTTTGAATGGTAGAGTGATATTTGCTTATGAATTCCTTTTCTCTTTCTATTTCTGAGGCTCTTTTTGTGCATTTTACAAATTTTAAATTTATATCTTGAGCAAACATTTCAATTAGTAATTTCTGCATTTTATGGTAATCCGCTTCAGAAAATGAAGTCTTTTTTAGAGTAGCATCCACAACAACAATCTTGAGATGAGTTTTGTTAAAACCACAGAAGTGTCAAAGGCATTACTGCTTAAAATGGATAATTTTCCTTACTTTTCCTCATGCGCATGTCTCGTCAGCTAAGAGTTAGAGTAGATTTCTTTTCAATATTTGCAGTGTTTGAATTTTATTGTCAAGGTTTAAGCTCGTTGTGAATGATTACTATCACTCCGAGTCTGTGCCGTAACGGATCTGTTTTTAGGCTACTTCCAAAGATTAGTTTTACAATAATTCAATGACTAGTATCGCCCGAACAATGTGGAGCTTAATACACTTAATATGCCAAAAAACTTTCAAGACCTTATGTTAATCAATATTGAAAAAAAAAATATTTGCCTGGGCTCCAAGATTATCGGAATGATAGGGTTTTTTAACCCTACAAAAGTAAACCGATAGGGACAGCAAACGACGTCATATTTTCCCCACTCTTTTAACATTTATCTTTAGTAAGGCTTGCCATTTCATCATTGAAAGAATACGATCCAATAACGAGTCGAAATTATTAAAATTTGCTACCGAAATTCGGAGTCAGTGGCCTCAACTTTCAGAGCACTATTTCCAATTTAAGATCGTCATAATTGCTCTGTCAGATCAACAATTGAGAGTCTCGTGGAAAAATTTGAATCCACAGGCATAGTATAAAATGTTCCCATACCAGTGAGACAATGAAGTGCCCGTAGTGTCGAGAATATTGCTGTCCAAAGACCCAAATCAGTCACTCACACGTCGCTCCCAAGCGTTAGGAATATTTGTGACGTAGTTATGGCGAATTTTGTGTAAGGATCTTTGCCTATATCCTTAAAAGATCAAATATACGCAAGAACTGAAGCTGCTTGACCACTAGAATCGAAGTATGTTCGTGAATTGAGCTGAGCAACAACTTGAAAATCATTCGGATTTTTATCGACAAATAATCTTCAGGGTGATGCTCATTTCCAGCTGAAAGGCTTCGTCAATAAGCAAAATATGCGTTATTGGTCAGGCACCATGGACATGGACAATAATTGGTTCCAACAGGACGGCGCCACAAGCCACACAGCGAATGTCACAAATTATTTATTTAAACCATGTTTGGTGAACGTGTTATCTCACGAAATGACCAAGTCAACTGGCCGCCTCGGTCAAGCGATTTGACGCCGTTAGACTATTTCCTGTGGGGTTACGTCGAGTCTTTGGTCTATGCCAACAAACCAGCGACGATTGATGAACTTCGTACGAATATCGAAAGTGGTGAAATTGCAGCAGTATCGGCCGATTTATACTTGAAAACCGTCGAAAATTGGGTTCTGCGGCTGGACTTGTGCAAGCGTGCCCGTAGTGGCCATGCTAGAGAAATCGAGTTTCATACATAATGGCAAAGAAATAAAGAACTTAATTGATATCCCAAAGTTTTTTTAATGAAAAAAAAAAAATAGCGCTCTTATTGAAAAACCCGTTAGTACCGCACCTATTTCTCTCGACAACGGCAGTTCAGCTTAACACAGACACACGTACTCGTTTGCGTATGTAATTTGGAATAATAAAGATAATCTTTGCAAACATTCATCAACTTCATTCTACTGCGTTTAACAGACAGTAGAGGAGGCTGCTGTTAATAACATTATGTTAACTCCACCCATATATTTAAAATTTCATGCGAAGGTATTGTGTCGTATTAAAAATGCATACAGCTTTACGTATATGTGGCTCGTGCGTTAGAAAAGTCTACAAAATTAATTTAACGTGCAGGATTGAGAGAGTGTGAAAAGAGAGCGAGTATGCGAACAACCGCTGCAGTTAAAATCTAAAGAGCAAATCCACTGTTAGAGAACTGTTAGCGACATTTTATGCTTTTTGAAAGAGCCCAGTGCAGACAACAACCTGCCGTGACGCGCCGTATTTCGATGGGCGGCGGTGGGCGTGTGAACACTTCGTTGACACTTCGTAGGTAATTGTGCGAGTACGTAAGCAAAATTGTTTGTTTTTTTTGTGCATCCTTCGTGCCTGCCACATAATTTTACTTTTTGTAGCTTTCGTTAAGTGTTTTGAGTGCGAGTATTCGTATATGGTGCGAGCACTAGTGGTGTCCGATTACAAGAGATTCCGGTCGCAGTCGTAGCATTGGAATGTATGCTCGTCGTACTCAGACTTCGCAAGAGCACTACTCGTGCTTTTACTCAGTTATGTATGAACATGTGTGTGTATTTGTGTATGTGCAACAACAATAGTGGACTAAAACAAGTTTTTAGATTTTGGCGCCCAACAACAATGTAACGTTATACGCCCTTTTTTCGCTTGATTTATGTTCGTCTCAGATGTTATGTTGTAGTTGGGGTTCTTAGCTTTTGTTGTAGTTGTATATATATACGGCATTTGTGATACTCAAATTTATTTGTACATACATAGAGTGTGTTTGTAAGAGCGTGTGTTCATTGCGAGCATTTTGCCTTAGCTGTAATCCTTCGGTTTTTAAAGTGGATAAGCATTAGGGAAGCAGCGGAGGAGTGGACACAAGAAGCACAAGCAAAGTTTCTGAAATAAAATCTTTGTCAAATAGTGAACGGAGTTAGTGCGTAAAGTAAATTTCATATTGAGTATCACATTAGTACCATTTGCGAGCTGATCGTTAAGTTTTATGCACGCATACAGGGTGACTCAGTCGAATTGACTGCTTTATAGGAGAACATTTTACATGTCACATATGTACATATATATAAATATGTATGTATAGTGTTACGTTGACAGGGGATTTATATGATCTGATACTAAATACGTGTATATGTACATTGTCTGTTTTCGGCAGAACGTTGCCTTATGTAGGATAGTCGAAAAAGTCTTTTCGTATTTCTAATCAAACTTCAACTTTTTTTTTAGTATTTATGCTAATGGGCCATTCCATCAATTGGCGACATGTTTTTGTACCCGTGGTTCTCCGATTTTGACGAAACTTTAGAATATCATAATATAGACCAAAATAAGAATATCTGTAAACTTTTTAATGGTCAAAGTTGCTCCATTGTTTTTTGGCGCGCAATTCAAATTGAGATCAAGCAAAAAAATGACTATTTCTTTTATTTTTTAACGACCTCAAAATTGAGTGAAAAAAATTTTGCAGTTATCTAATTTTATGTAAAAAAGTCTCAGCTTTCTGATAAAAAAATATTTTCAAAATCCCAAAAAATTTTCAAAATCCAAAAAAACATTTTTTTTCCAAAAATCCCGTTTTTTGTGCTTTTCCCCCAATTGTTTTTCAAAATTGATTTTTTCATTCGATTCCTCGTTCAATTTTACATAAGAATCAGTGTTCAAAAGTATGGGACTCTGATCCCATGAACAACAAAAAAATGCAAAATTGTCGCTATAAAAATGTTTCATTGATAAAATGTTCGGTTCTACCCGAGCTTAGCCCTTCCTTACTTGTTTTCTCTAAAGTTGGTAGCGTTAAGCCCATGGTCTAATGTTTGTACCAAACTAATTCTAAGTCATCTTAGATAACTCAATTTGACCCCTATCTTAGCTGCCTTCAAATTACAAGTTATTCTCAAAAATTCGAAATTAGACGCATATTTGAAAAAGGCGTTTCAGAGTGCTAGGAAATACAAAGCCAAATTTTAAACGCGTTTTTCTCAAAATGGTGTTTTCAAAGTCAAAGACCCACATAACTGTAAAAAGACTTAACCGATTAGTCTCACATTTTAACACGAGCTTATTAAATATATGTTTTAGTAATTAAACGAAGATTTTTTCTCACCGTGTGTACAAGTTTTTGGACGAATAAGGGTACTTCGGGAATGTGACTTTGGTCTGATCTGGCCCCAATAGCATCTCGTCGGACTGGCAGACAGTGAGGCATCTCAAACTCATTCAATTTTCAGAGACTACCAATCTCCAACTTTATCACAACGCTTTACATATGTATCTGGAGTTAATCATACTCAGAACGTTTTGACATCCGAGCGCTATTTGTGTTGTTTACAGTAACTTAAAATATTCTCTTTCGGCCAAAAAATGGAATTAATTTGCAAACTTTTACGAGCGATTATATTTTACAACTTTTGGCGTGGATTATTACAGCAAAAGTGCTTCGATGGACTTATTTCCATTATTGTGATGAGGTTGTATCAAGCATCAGTGTTTATCGATGGTGTGGTGAATTGAATCGAAGTCGTAGGCCACTTCAAGATGAACTTGAAGTCCTGCCAAGGTCGCCCAAAACCAGCTCTTTTCCCAAAAACTATTAATGCTGTGCGGAAAGATCGTTATGTGACATACCGTGAGATTGGAATAACTATGGGCAATAGAGGGACCAAAATGGGGATACATTTAATATTGCATGAACTTTTCACTGTAAAAAAAACTATTCAAGTTGGCTCTCACGCAATTTGTCAATTGCTAAAAAGAGCCTTATGTCGATCGGTCGAGCGAAATGTTAATAAATACGTCTGTGACATCGTAGCAGGTCTTGAGTGGTAGATTTACGCATATGAGCCTGAGAGTAAACGGCAGTACAATGTGTAAGTGTTTCAAAATGAGCCAAATCTATCTTAATCTAATCTACTATATAATTCAAGTCAAAATGAGATTGGTTCTGACTGATCTTTCGCAACAATGTTTTGTATAATATTTCACTGTTCATACACATGTTTGTACTTAATATTTAATAAATTACACTTAAACTGTACAATTGTTACAAGTGGTAACTTGTTACTCGGCAGTCGATAATGATAAAGTGACCTCGAGGCTATTGTTCCAGTTTCTTTGGCTCCATATAGGCTAAGTGCTTATCGCTGCTCATACAATTGAGATGCTGAAAACCTTTACTAGTGTCAAATAACTATTTAAAGATATAAAGTGAAATTTGTTTGTTGTACTGATAGTTGGACGTAATTTTTTTGGATTGTTCTGGCCCCGCCCCCTAGTTGTTTTTTGATTTTTCTTTAATGTTTACTGAAACTCTACAAGGTTGTTCTTCAGGTTTTCCAAACAGTTCAAAAATGGAAGAAATCGGATAATAACCACGCCCACCTCCCATTAACTCGCACTAAAAGCACATTCAGAAACAAATGGTTGTCATTTTTTTTAATGGTCATGATGTAATCATACCACTAGAACAGAAATTATTGAAACCAATTGCCGAAGTGGGACCACGACGACAATGCGAGCTCTCATACATCGACTTAAACAACTGGATGTTTGAGCATTCGAAACATCGATTTGACTAGTCATCTGCTGAATAGTTCTAACTTACGACCGAATGACACTTTTTTATTCCCGCACATGAAAATTAGCCTAACATGTGACCGTTTTTCGTCACCTGTTGAGGGGGTTTATGCTCATGCTTTCAAAAGGCAAGTTTTGGAGCTACCTTAATCAGAGTGGCTAAAGTGCTTCGACAGACGGACATGGCTAAATCACCTCAGCTTGTCAGCCTGCCGTTTCTTTCTGGTTATTACAAACCTCGTGCTAAACTTAATATACGCTTTGCAGTGTGTCACAAATCTATGCGAGAGATGACGCTGAGGCCGAAAAGAACCAAGAAATAATTATTTTATTTTCAATTAAATTATTTAAATTGTATATATTTTAGTAATTTGCTTGAGCAGTTTTATAATTTATATTGAGTAATTCAAAATCCACCCAAACTCATTTACCTCGCCCCGCAACCACTGAGTTTGTTTTCATTCTACATGCAACTCTGCTGTAATCTGATGAGTTTTTGAGTCCCTTCTCATTGTTTTTGTTTTTTATTTTTGTTATATGTACATATGTGCACGGATACGTAAGTATGTATATAAATAAATCGGGTAACTGTAACTACGAAAATGTTATATATGATGTCCCTAATGGAAGCGCGTATGTGTGCGTGCGTGCGTGGGGCCTGTGTGCGCCTCAGAGTGCGTACAAAGGGCGTTAATCCACATTTCTTTAACCTAAATTACAAACTAAAAGGCCAACAAAAACAGCAACAACAACACCAACAACATTTATAACTACAACAACAAGGGAGAACATTAACAGCCAGGACACAAGCGAAAATAATAACATTCAAAGCACAACACCAATAACAAAAAGAACAACAGTAGTAAAAATAAAATAATAACAACAACAACAAAAACTATAACAAACTCCAGCAACAACATTCGTGCAAAAATTTGGGCACAAGAACAACGCACTCAACAACGCCGCGCGTACTCCCTTTGAGAGCAAGGCCAACAACAAAACGCCAACCATGTTGGTTGCCAAACGACAGAAGAAGAACAACAACAGCATTACAAACAACAATAAAAGCAGCAGTAGCGGCAGCCGAAATGACGGTGGCACAGTTAGTTGGTTGGTGCAGAGTGAAAATGGATTTCTGAAACATTTTAACGGTATGTACACAGCAGGCAGAGCATGTGCTCCACAAATGCGCGGCACGACGATTGCAGCGGCTCTATATGTGTTTAAGGGTGCACGAAGCAGGCATACGCACGCAAGAGCCTGCCTCAAACGACACAAGCCCATTCGAAGTGGCTGAGGCAACTGTGGACTACGACAGCGCCAGCTGAGTTTACTCTAATGCTGTAACGGCCGCCGGAGCGTAGGCAGAAATCCCTGTAGAGCTACCAAAAATTTCTCTGCTTTATTTTGTTTGCGTCGATTTATTGTTTTTGTGCTTTTGTTGTCTTTCATGCGGTGCCGAAGTTTGTAGCGACAATGAGCACATGTGCGCAACCATGAAGGCTGCAAGCTGTATGCTGATGGAGCGGGCATTGGTGGCGGCGGCTGGGTTACGTGCAGCCGTAGCGGGCTGGAGCTGTCAGTTACGATACTCGGTTTCACATGACGTTTGTAAGCGCCATCAAACAGAAATAAACAGAGAGTTACGTTGTAAGTGACAGCGTGAGCACTTTATTTATCGTCAAAGCGAATGTAAGCGCGCACCAGGGAGAAAGAGAGCATCAGAGAGAGAGCGAGCGAGAGTGTGCAACAAGCCACACTTGCCGCTCATAGCTGCAAATATTTGACCAACATCACCGCCTTTTTGGCCGTGTGTGCCTTGCTCGGTGTCGCTTTGTCGCGCTTGGCTGCTGTTCGGCACGCTCTCAACGCTCATAAAGCGGTCTCCAATTGTTGACGTTATGTTTGGTGCGCAGCAATGTGCCGCGCCTGCTGCGCACAACAAATCCGTCCAACCGTCAGATATAAGTTGAAACCATCCACAGGGCAGACGAGTTCCAGATTCCGGCTGAGCAAGAATGCCCATTTGCATTTTGCAAAGCTCACGCGCTCTCTCCCACTCTCTCTCTCTCAGCAGTTTGTTGCATTTCACACGCGACAAATGCTGGGAGTGTTTAACTGGCGACAAAGTAACAGAGCGCGCATTTGCTACGAAGCTGGAGCGTGCTTTCGTAATATTTTTTTGTAACTTTATGCTTTTTCATGCTGTTTTCGCTCTCAAATGTTGCAACTGGCGCTCTCCAGCATCCCTTTTGCTGCTGCAAGTGTGTGCGTTTGTTGCTGTTGCCGCTATGTGCTGAGCACCATTTTCATCTTAGAGGCATGGCTATTGTCGTTGTAATACCTACCGCCCGCCAACACCCTTCTCAATGGGTCGGTCGTTACCGTCGTCATCGTCGTCGTTTTCAACATCCACAGCCATGTCAGAGGAAGAAATTGAATGTACTCGTTGCGGCAGCTGCCAGTAGTTGCCTCAGAGCCCGCGGGTCGAAGAAAACGCTTTGGAAAACGTTGCGTGAAAATTTTGTGTGTGCGCATTTTTTGATTCATAGTGAATTTTCCACATTTTCTTCCATAAAAATATACAACAAAAATAAAAAACGAAAATTAAAACACACAACACACACTCACATATATACGAAGATACAAGATTTTCTTCAAAAATTCACCACATTACACCCCGTTCACCCCGTTTGTGAAGCAGTTTGTGCAAAAGTGCTAAAGTTCTGGCGAGTTTTTGTGTAAATGACGAATAGTAAATAGCCATAAACAATCTTGGAGCAGTCAAGCAACAACAAAAAGTGAAAAAAAAAACACAAACACACACACATAAGTAGTTGGTGAATTGGTGCCAAGCGTTCTAATGTTAAGTGTTAAACAAAGTGAAACGGTGTCAGCGTGTGAGTTTTCTTAAAGTCGTCGTCTGTAAAAGCGGAAAAAAACGTAGTCGCCTCTCGGTATCGGTGAAAATTTGGCACTCGAATGTTTAGAAGAATTTAGTGCAAAAAGGGCGTGTGCTGCGATATTCGGTGCAAGCGAAAAATGCGCAAAGCAAAAAGGTAGTAAAATACACTAAAGTAAAAGTTAATACAAAGCCAAACTGTGCTGTGTACGTTAGTTAAGTTCAATCGGGCTTGCTTACATTAATTTTAAGCCTTTAAAGTGGCAGTCAGTGGCAGAAGAGAAGTAAAAACCAATTGTTTGGTGTGTGTGCGTTCTCGGGCGAAAAAAGGAGTAGAAAGTCTGCGCAGAAGTGTTATAGTGAAATGGTTGTAAGTGCAGGGGGCAAGGGCAGAGTGTAGATAAAGGAAAATACAAAAGTGCGTGTGCCAGCAGAAATGTGGATAATAATAGCAATAACAGTGGCGAAAAGAGCAGCTGCAGTAACAAGTGAAATTGTTAAACGAAGAACTTAAAAAAATTTATATAGCATACTTTTAGGCAGTGAACAACAAATTGCAGCTGTCACTGCTTTTTCAATAAACTTTTAAAAGCCGAAAAGGTCTGAATCAGAGTTTTACAGCCTAGGAATTTTGTCTACTTTTAGAAGATTTCTGAATTCATTGCCTACCTTTAGGTTATAAATATCAACTCATTCATTCATCAAATCATTGTATACTTTTAGCAAAAATATATAAAATTATTTAAAAAAAAATGTATATAGCATACTTTTAGGCAGTGTACAACAAATTGCGGCTGCCAATTTATTTGTATGTAGCATACTTTTAGGCAGTATACTACAAATTGTAGCTGTTTACAACTGCTTTTTCAATATTTACAAACTTTTAACAGCCAAAAAGGTCTATGGTCACAGTTTTACAGCTTAGGCAGGTTTGTATACTTTAGAAGATTCTTGAATTCATTACCTACTTTTAGAATATAAAAATTAACACAAAATCATTGCATAGTTTTAGCAAAAATGTATAAAATAATTAAAAAAAAGTGTATATAGACTACTTTTAGGCAGTAAACAACAGATTGCAGCTGTCAACATATTTCTATGTAGCATACTTTTTGGCAGTGTACAAGCCACTACTGCTTTTTTTAATATTAATAAACTTTTAACAGCCGAAAAAAAGAAAAAGATCTATAATAAAAGTTTTACAGCTTTAGAAATTTTTTTAACTTCTAGAACGTTTTTGAATTCATTGCCTACTTTTAGGATATAAATATCAACACAATAGTTTAGTTTGCATAGTTTCGCAAAATATATAAAATAACTAAAGAAAATGTATAAAGCATACTTTTAGGTAGTGTACAAAAATTGCAGCTGTCATCTTATTCGTACATAGCATACTCTTAGGCGGTGCACAATAAATTGCAGCCGTTAGTAACTGCTTTCTCAATTTTTATAAATTTATAACAGTCGCAAAAAGCTACTGTCAGACTTTGAGTGAGTACTTACTTTGAATACAAAATTTACGCTGCTTACATTTAGGCTTCCAAAGAAAGCGTTCCTGCCTATCAAGGCAACTTGGTAAACTTATGCAAATATACGCAAAATTCCCCGCAAGACGCTAGTAGAATTTATTCTTTTATATTTTCATAATATTAGCTTAAACATTTTGTGATTTACTTTAATAGTTAATCGGATTACACTTGATAATAATGAAATTAAAAATTATCATTTACTTTTCATCAAATACATTGATTATTTGAATATAAATCGGTATTTATGATTACAAACATAAAGACTTTTGAATATAACTAATATTCCAAAAAAAAACTAAAAAATTGCCTCGAACCATCAATATTTCCCCTCAAATATATAGAAATCTATTCAAAATATAAGCTTCGGCTAATATTTGAAGAAAAAGAAGCATAGTTTCCTGCTCGCTCTGCAATGATAAGTTCTTAACTCAGTCGTGTCTCATTTCTTTCACAAAATATTTCATAAATTTCAACATTTCTAACTCTTCTCTACTGGCATTTTGTTTAATTAGCAATATAGTTGTGCCTGAATTGATTAATTATGTTGCCTCACTGTGCTCAAGGCAACGCCTTCATTGGCCCACCTAATTATAGGCTATCTTATAATTAGCAATTGTCTTGTTGTTAGTGATAAATTATGTCTAACAAATGAAAAATACATATATCCTCCGAAAATAAGCAGGTTGAAACATAGTGTGAGGGGTTAAATCGTCTCAGCTTTGTAGAGACTTTCGGAATTCCTACGTTAAACCAATTTTAACATTTTCTGAAGATATTTTGGGGGTAAGGAGAATATAATTATTCAACTATTCGCTAATCAAGCTATGTGGAACTTGTGCTCCTTTAGAAAACGCAATTTTATTTCATACTGTAGACCATAGATATTGTTGAGCATATTTCTTCAATTCTGGACAGGGTTATAGTAAGTTGGTCATGGAGTTTGTAACACCCAGCAAAAGGCCTACGCTTTGTCTGCAGAACTGGTCTCGAACTAGTCCCTCAGTTTAGGAATATCGATCTGAAATTTTGCACACCTTCTCTCCTTACCAAAAAGCTACTTATATGTCGGCACCGCCGATATCGGACAACTATTGCATATAGCTGCCATACAAACTGTTCAAAGCCACTCAAGCCCTTATAAGGAAAACTTTTTTATTTGATGGGATATTGTTACGAAGTTTGGCACAGATTATTACCTAAGGTATTGATAAATTTTTTTATAACGAACTTTCAGATCGGACTACAATAACATATAGCTGTCATATAAACTGTTCGAACAAACTCAGGTTTTTGTACGGGAAACTTTTTTATTTGACAAATTATCCTTATGCATTTTTGGTACAGATTATTATCTAAAGCCGTGCTACAAGCTTAGAAGAAACTGATCAAATCAGACTACTGTAACATATAGCTGCCATACAAATTAATCGATCAAAACACAAGTCCTTGTGTGGAAAACTTTTTTAGTTTTTTTTTAGGAAAACTTTTTCTTAAGTTTACATATTATTGTCTGACAAAATCTGTAAAAATTTTGTTCACGAACTGGCCTAAACCTGTACATAACTGATCGCTCAAATCACAATAAAGATGTTTTTCGATCCTTTTATGCTATAAAAATGCATATGTGTAGTGTACATATGTAGCTTCGGTGCAGCCGAAGTTAAAGTTTTTTCTTGTTCTTATTTGCTGATGCATACAGTTTATGCTTCACTTTTTATGTGTCTGCAAATGGAAATAGTAATAATGGACTTAAGAGTAATAACCTAAAGTTTTCTTTAACCACTTTCATATACTAAGAGCGATACTTTCTTGACAGGCTGTATATACCTCCATCAAATGGATATATGTACATATATAACATATAAATTTATATTAAATTCACTTTAAATAGTTTTTAATAAACATTCACGCACAATAGACAACTTTCATTTATCTTTTCTTGCATTATTATGCATATTAACTTCGATTTGGTATTGTTTTTCAAAGACTTACTTTTAGTTTAAATTTGAAACTATCAAAATTTGAATTTATATTTATTATTTTTATTTACTTTTTATTTTATTTTTTATTTTTTTTAATTTTTTAAAAATTTTTTTTATTGTCCGCAAAATACCATACATTTATAGTCATACTCGTGTACAAATTTGCTTACAGAGAATGCCATTTGACATTTTCGTCTGATATTAGTGAATTACAATGCCATTCCATAGCTGGCACACAAACACGCACATACATACATATTAGTATACCGTTTCAAAATCATTGCTTTGTCCGCAATAACTGAAAATGTTTTTTGTGTTGCCTGCTTTTAGGGGTTTTCATAGTGTCTACTATGCTAGTGTGTGTTGGGTTGTTTGGCCCTTTACGCTGACGTCTGACTGTCTCGTTTGCCTCATTTACTTCGCATATTTTTCATTGCTCTTTCACATTGTTTTTTGTTTGTTTGTGCGCAGCATATTTTTTGTAGTTCAAACATACAGAGACAAAAAATAAAAACAAAATTTTAATTGAAACCGTATGGCGTCAGCTATTTTAAATACGAATAAATGTCATTTACATATTTTTATATTTTATAATATTTTTTTTGTTTGTGTTTAATTCACATTTTTGCGGTTTTTGATTACACACAACATTAATTCTGTTTATTATTATGCTTTTAATGGTTGAAATTGAGCGCTATTGTCTAATATTAGCTCTAGTTTTCCAATGAGCGATTATACTGTAGGTATTCTAGTCACACATAAGCCTATGGTAGGCAAATATTATTAATGGGAGGTAAATGAAAATTAGCTGACTAAGACTCCGAGACCTATTCTTTGTTGCTGCTTGCGTATAATTATACCATGAACATTCCAAAGAAACGTCAGAGACTCTTTAAAATATATACATACTATATATATTTATAATATATATGTGTTAAATTATCGGCAGGAAAAGTTAAGTCCATTTAGCCATGTCTGCCTGTCGGTATGTACGTGAACTAGTCTTTAGTCAGTTTTTGAGATATTGGTCTGAAATTTTACATGTGCTTTTCTCTTCAAGACGCTGTCAATTTCTCGCAACCGTTGATATCGGTCGAGTATAGCATATGCTGCCATACAAATTGATGGATCAAAATTAAGAAAATGTTCTTTTTATATCCTTTTATTCTACAAGAAATGTAGCTGTGAAGTATATTATAATTAGCTCGCCTGTAACCAAAGTTAACATTTTTTGCTATTTTTATTATTTTCTGGTTTGTTTTCTTACTTTTTATCCAGCTCTATATATATAACTTAGTAAGTGTTAGTTTACAAAAAATAACGATCGCTCTTTCAAGCTCAAAACAGAAGGTATGAATAAAAGGCTGCTTCAAATGGTGCACGGTGAAGAAAAAGTCTGATTGAGAATAAAATTCTTCATACTAAGCACCTTTGCATAAGTCTATATAAGCCAGATTCACCCATAAAATCATAATGTTATTGATGGTTTGTAGTGTTCAACGAACTTTTTTGCTGAACTAAAAAGACTATCAAGTTTTCGATCATACTTGGTCCCCAATAATCGTACACTTATAGTACTATATCTGAATTGAAGTTATATAAAAAAATCTAGTAATTTTTTTTTGCTTGATAAGTAAGCGCTTAGACATTTCTAAGAAAATATCTACAAGTATGAGCTCTTAATTTTAACGGGAAGGTCTTCCGCCTTATGGTTTTCCAATTTTTCTTATTACCATATAGAAAAACTCATACATATATATCGCTTCCAACTACTTGAAAAATATCCCAGTTCATGTATTTTGTAGAAAAGAGAATGCACTACGAAATGATCTTTTCACACTGTGCTTGAAGTATTCGGGAAAGGGTCGTCTCGCATTTTTCTGCTGAAATGTACATAGTATTCTTGCTGGTTCATTTATAATTCACCAGTTCAGCTGCTATATTTAATATTTCCGATTAAGTAAGTTAAAAGTAAGCAGAAAGCATAAGCAGCCCAAAAATTTCAATACTTTTGTATTATCAATGTTGCATAAGGAATGGACAGCAAGCGGTTTTTTACTGACAGCACCACCAGGCACCTTTGTTATGCTGCCAAGCGCTCATGTACTGATATACATAGCAGATAAAGTTAGTCAGTAAATTTGCCACAGGCTGTACACTGCGAGAGAAAAACGTGATACCTACACACATATGTAAGTTAACACAAGCAAAAACTGCGGTTGGTGAAAGGTTAGCACGAGTTAGTGAGCAGACAGGTTCAAATGCAGGCGTTTGCTGCAAGCAAAGTTAGTTTAACGATGGTTGAAAATTTTAGCTGGAAAGTGAAAAAAATATGGAAATACATATTATGAAGCAAAAAAATACAAAAATAACGAATAAAATGTAATTATTAGAAGAAAATAAAAAAAAAAACCAATAGTGTAAGAATCACTCATACGCCCTCTACAACCAATTACATACATAATGCTTAATGCGCGAAGAGCTCAGCTATGAGCAAAACATGAACTTTTTCTGCGCATCAAAGTTAATTTATAGCTTTCATTATTTGTTTTTCAGCTAGCTAATAAATAAATTGAATGCTTACAATTGTTATGACCCAATGATAGTGAAAGCTAAAAGTGTGCTGAAAGCCAGGCAAAGTAACTATAGTGTCTAAACTCATGGAAGTGTGTTTAAAACAAGCTGAAACAACTGCCATAATAAAAATCAAATTGCATAGCGTTAAACTCAGCAGTACTGAAAATAAAGCAGCTAATAATAATTAACAGCGCAAAGCAGTCGACGGTGTGCAAGAGGTGAGTGACTTTTTGAGGCATAGTACCTGCTCAAGGACAGCATTTTGTTAAATTATGTGCTTGTATAATACAAAAAATTTGTTTATGATTGGTTGGTTTATACTTAAAAATACAAGCATATTACATTCTAAAATCAAAGCAGAGTAACGGCCTTAAATGAGCCAAAAGGTGTTTTGATATCTTCATATATCTGAATCTTTTTCTAAGAAAACTTTTAAATTTATTGATCCAAAAATTTGTACACATGTTATGGTATCTTTTAACTGTATTTCGAGACCTAGTGTTTGTAAACATATTTATTTGGAAAGAAATTACAGCGGTTCTTCGGGAGCTTCTCTCGAAAGAGACGTTTTGCTGTGATCTTTGCAATGGATCCTCCGAAATTAAAAAAAACCAAACAGATCTGTTGTTGTATTCTGGCCATTTTTCTATCTCGGGTGCTCTCACACGCTCTGAGATCGGAAAAGTTCGCGCGCTGCTCCTCTTTTTTTCCAGCATATGAATGCGCATTGGGCCCAATTGTAATTCCTTTCATATAATACAATAGTGATGCCATTTCTTCATTGAATATGGCGGCCGCTATGTATATGGCTATTTTTATAGTTTTCGAACCGACCAAAACAATTTTTATGAGAGATTTTCCAATAATAGGAGCTCTCGATGTTGTTTTGGTTACAAGCACCTACAGATCTTTCTAATAAATTCTCACTGCTGAGATCTGAGTCTGTCAGAATTGAACGTACAGCTTCAGCAACATCTTTTATAAAGTAATGGCTCATAATCATGTTCGAAAGTGGATAATTGATTGGCAGTTGCAGCACTCTGCCGGTAGCACCTTGATCTGGTCCATTCGAGCATTTGTCGTGCTCAGGATTTTTGTCACAATCGCAATTTCCCCTTGTTGCTAAGCTATAATAAACTGTCAACTTATCGATCATAGAGAGTTTTTTTATAATTTTGTTTTCCTTTTTTGTTTTCAACTGTTTCAACATTTTTTTTAGACAATCTCGTAGTCGCGTGCCCAATCGTTTCTGTACGTGTCCAATACATTCTTATTTCACAACTTCTTGATCACCATAAAGTGCAGTCTTTAAAATTCCCGAGTACGTTTTGGAGTTACCGTCACTGATGTAACTTTTGTATATCGGAGTTTTGCAATGAACCTTGGAACATTTCAATGGCCGAATCAACTTCCATTTTCCCAGGAGAACCAGAATGATTAGCAGTGCTAGTATTTTCATGTTCTGCAATTCATTCATTACATTCTTCGGTATCGAGTTTCCACAGTTTGCAGTAAACATTTTTTAAATATCTATCTGATTTTACCAGATTAGTATCCGATCAATGATGTCACACCGTACAAGGAAGCAAACCCTCGCTTTTTCCATATGCCACCGCCAGATACAGTTAATTCTGTCGAATGTTCATCACCTTGATGTTCGGAAGTAAAACTTTTTTCTTCAGTACAAGCCTGTGGAAAAAATTTTTCGGTGTTTTTACACTGGAGTGATAATTATTCATTATTAAATCGTAAGTGGGCTGTGATATAATGGCGCTCTTGTCCATTAATCCACAAAATATCTTTTAACCCTAATCCGAGGACTCTCATGACAAATAAAAATCGGATTTATTTCATAATAGTGCGAAACAAAAGGACTAGAATTTACGATCTGCACACTTATCACACAGCAAAAAAATTTTGAAATTAAGTCCTCGTGCAGAAGTAGTTTGAAATTTAACATTTCCGTCACAAATCTTACATTTCCCATACTCAAGAATTGCTGCAAACACTGTTATAAAATTTAAAATGCAATACTCAACAGACGGTTTACGTGAAACTGAGATTGTCTCTTGTTTTTTAAATTTTTTCGCTGAGGAATTGAAACTACTTGCATCCGTTTCAGCTGTTTTTGGATTAAAAACATTTTTGCGCTAAATACATTTACATATATTTACTTGAAACATGAAGATTATTATATTAAATATAGTAGTCTTTATACAGTTTAATATAATGGTGAAAAAATGTCAAATCGACCTTCTAATATCAAATCCTGTTGCGGGTAACATACTTTATTGCAATGTACAATACTGTAGCCAGTTCGTGTATTTAATAAAATTTCACAAAATAAAACGATATGGTCCATGTTTTGAAAATCTATCGAGAACTTGTTATGTAGTGATTTCAATGTCATGATGCGTGTGCAGCAACGCCAGGTCGATCAATATATCTTGAAGCATGTTCGTCCTCAACCACTTTTTCATACGGCGAAGTGTCGAAAATGAGCGTTCAGAGCTTGCATTCAACACAGGAAGTTTGCAGAATATGCGAAGAAAACTATGGATTATGGGGTGTGGATCTACATCGCAGTTCTTCAACATTTCCATTGCAGTAGTCGGTAACTTGCTGTCTTTTGACTTTTGCTTCCGCCCCCCATGGCACTGCCAGTGATCAAGTTCACCTTTGAGCTTTAAACGTCGCACAATGTTGTCATTATCCAAAAGACCTTTGGGTCTATTTATCAAGCAGTCAGTAAAGTTTTCCATTTCTTTGGTTTTCAAAGTACGTATTTTTTCTGGAAGCAACAAACTCAGTTGAAATCCACCCAATACTTCTCTAGAAAAGCGAGTCACAAATCTTCGTTGATTTTATAGGACAAAGGAATACACTAATACGCTGTAGTATCGCGCAGATGGCCGCAGATTCTTGGTTTTTTTTCCTTAACTTTCAATTCTTCCGCCACTTTTTTCGTTTGTGAGTAAATGGATCGATTTTCGCCCATTTCCACTCTCTGAATCCGCCACTGCCTTAAGTGTTATAACTGCTTATTATTCTATAATTTTTTAATTAAGAAAGTCTATTTGATTTATACAAGCTGCTTGTTCGATTTGGCAATTTCGAAAGTACGCGATTTAATGTCAGCAGGCATTTCCAAGCGCGTTTAAATGTAGAAAATTTCTAAATAAATATCATATCATATCTAGGACGACGCAATTTTTTCTCTACTATATTTGGGACTTTTATATAATATTAAAAAAAATATTTTATTATAATTTTTTTCTCACACTCTTCGGCTTCTAAATCAAGTCACTTTTCTCAAAACCACATCGGCCCTTTCATTGTTACGTCAAAACAAAAAAAAACGCTAACTTCGGCTGCGCCGAAACTAATATACCCTTCACACGTGCATTTCTTTTACTAACTGTGTGTTCAGTTTGTATGGAAGCTATATGCTATAGCAAACCGATCTGAATAATTTTTTCGGAGATTATATTATTACCTTAAGCAGTAATCCATGTCAAATTTCGTGAAGATACCACGTCAAATGCGAAAGTTTTCCGTACAAGAACTTGATTCCGATCGTTCGGTTTGTATGGCAGCTATATGCTATAGTAATCCGATCTGAACAATTTTTCCTAAGATTATATTATTACCTTATATTATTACCTTAAGGCTAAATCGACTTAGCTCAACATACTGATCATTTATATACTATATATACTCTATAGGGTCTCCGACTCTTCCTTCTGGGTGTTGCAAACTTCGTGACAAACTTAATACTAGGTGCGTTCCAAAGAAAACAGGACTTTAAAAAAAAACAGAACAAATGGTTTTTTCGGCAAAATCAATTTATTTTATTCAAAATAGTCTCCTTCTGCTTCAATACAGCTTTTTTCACGGTCCAAAGGCATGTCGAACGAGCTCGTTGGCCAGTATGGCCGCCAGTATGCCGGTGCAAGCCTTTTGAATGGCCTCTACGTCTGAATAACGCTTTCCTTTCATGGGCAAATGCATTTTTCCGAAAAGGAAGACCTCTTTAATGATTTTTTTCGAATGTTGGATTCTGAGCAATTTTTGGTCGTCGGTCAATTGGTGCGGAGGAAACCGTGCACACACCTTTCGTAAGACCAAATGTTCGGTCAAAATGCGATAAATCGATATTTTGGAGATGTTCAATTCCATTTCCATGAATTTCAATAATGATTTCGGCTGACTTTTGATGAATTCACGCACAGTTTCGATGGAATTTCCGGTGATCTCGGATTTTGATTGGCCTACATGTTGATCGTCATTTATGTCGTGCACTCTGCTACGGGATGGGCAATCATCGCCATAAACTTGTTTCATCAATTGAAACGTTTCGGCAAAAGTTTTACCAATTTTAAAACAAAATTTAATGTTTGTTCGTTGTTCGAAGCTCATTTTCGCACCGATAACACAAACATACTGACACTTAAAACGCAATAACTTCACTTCCAATCAATGAAATGTCATGAAATTGTTGTCACTGAACAATCGATAAAGATAGCAGATTCTAACGCACCAGTCAACTTATAAATGGCGCCACCAGGGGGCGCTAGATTCCAAAATTGCTGTTTACTTTGGAACTCACCTTGTATACCCTGTTTAAGTTATAAAAATGAATGCTTCTTACTGCTAACTTATCATGGACACTTACTGTATTTTCTCTTGTCAAACTTCTGTTAACGTTTTAAAAAAGAAGAAAGGAGAATATTATTTTAATATGAGTTGTAATATACAATTTAATAAATTTTTGATGTCTAATGTTCTCATCCTTCTGGAAATTTTTTGATACCATCATAATAAAACTGCGCCAGCTTCTTTGGCTAAGAATAAAGTAAGCCAATTTCCGAAATCATTTTCTGATGTGCATCATATGCCAGTGAGAGCGCGTTCTGCATTGAGCGGAACAAATGGGAGTCAAAAGCTTATAGAAGGGTGCGCCAAAACTTCATGATTCTTGCTTGCCAGTTAGTTTTTAATCGCTTTGGCAACAACTTGCGTTGTTACTTCGTGTCTAGATGCAAATTCCGAGAGGTTTTCAGGTTTTCAAAAATCGCAAATTTTAATTTGGTCTTTGGTTTCCTGCTGGTAAGGTTCCCCTTTAATAATTTCACCCGGTTTGAGTAGCTCATAATATAACACACTCTTCTGATCCCACCAAGAACAAAGTATCTTCTTGGCGTCACGGATAATCGGTTTTGACTGTTTGACCAAACTTCCATATAAGTTTTTGCATTCAGGATTATCGCAATGGATGCTCTTTTCATCATCAGTCACTCGACTCGACCCAAAAACAATTTTTTGTAGTGTTCAAGCAGCATTTCTGACTAGCAATATCGTCTTTCAACTTCTCTTGCCTACAATTCATGTTTGATTGTTTCCAGTTGCTTTCAAACGCCTTGAGCTGCTTGAGTGGCTGCTAAAGGTTTCGTTAGCAGTTTTACTTGTTTTTTACAATAAACTTCATAGAGTAGTGCTTTCAGTTCCTCATCTTTACACCTTTTTAGCCGCTCAGTTTGTTACTGGCTTTCCAAGCCAAAATCTCAAAATCACAACTTTTAAATCGTACAAACCACATTTATCACGTTTGCTCAGCTAGAATATGTTCGAGAAAAATTTCCACCAAACCACAATGATTTTCATCTGAGGTTTTCCGCATATTAAAGTAGTGCAAAATATGTCACTCTACACTTTTAATTTGCTTGTTTGCTTTATATTTTCACCACTTGTTGCTAACAGCGATTCGTTGCTAAAAATGCAGCCGAAAGTTGATCACGCCACAATTGATACACATTTTTCGCAACACAGGGTGACACAGCTACGCAACAGCGTCATCTCTTTTGCCAGCCCACGCAATTGTTCTCTGTTTTTTTGTTGCTTACAACTTTTGTCCCTTCGCCCACCTGTCAAAATCTGCGTCACTCTGTTTCGTCGCCACTCCACTTGCTTGTCCATGTTTGTATCGTGTGCCTTTCGATTTGTTTCACATCTGCCACGCGCTTTTTTCACTTGCTGCTGTTGCCTTGCTTCGGGGATATCCTGTACTTTGCGCTTTTGTAGATTTTATGAGTGCTCTTTTGCAGAAAGCCTGTAAATATGTATGCATCTATTATTCTTTTTTCTAAGAAGTCTCCAAATATTTGCTCGATCTGTTGTCTTACGGCATCTTGCATGGTATTTTTGTTGTTGCTGTATTTTAATCTTCTTGGTGTTGGAGTTTACTTTTTGTTCTTTTTGTTTTTGCTGGGCATTCTTAGTTCACTGCTTCTAAAATCTGCCTTTTGTCTTGCGTTTTGTTAGCAAATTTGCCTTTTGTCAATTACCTTTGCTTTACTCCCAAGTGACAACAAATTCAATACGCCGACACGCATACATATATACCTATACATGAAACATACATACATATACTATAGTTTTTATACATTTTTACACTATGAATAGAATGACGAAAATATATATTTTCTACAATATTGTCATCTCATTGTTCTTTTTTTTAATACCCCTCCAGCTTATCATCGTTCCTTCTTCTCTGAAATATTTACTGTTAGTTTAGTGAAAATATTTTGGCATCAGCGGTTGTGCGGGCAAAATTGTATCTGTAGGCCGCTTTAGATGGCACGGTAAAGCAGTTAAGCAATATTCTCTTCGCTGGAGAGCATTCGATTTTCCAACAAGATGCTGCTTCAACACTTAAAAGACAAAAACCACTCATCAATGACTTAAAAGCAATACATATTGCTGGCTCCATAGCTAAAGGTCGAATTTCAATCTAGAAGTTCAGCTTTGAATCCATTGCCAATACCTCACAGTGAAATGCAGATAAAAAAAAATGTTTGCTTCGAGCAGCGTCTTCAATACCAATAGAAACTGTGCGTGCAGCAATTGATCTATGGCCAATTCGTTTGAGGGCATTAGTGAAAGCAAAAGGTAACATTTTCGAGTAAATTTCGTACACCATTTAATTAATGTATATGTTATTAAATAAAATAAATTTCATTAAGAAATATTTTATAGTTTTACTTTTATATAAGCCGGAACTTGTAACAGAACTTATGGCAGGACTTACAGGCCAATTAAAGAGTTCCCGACCTACCATAGTAAAACACATTGTTTTGGAAAATACGTTTTACCTTATTCAATATAGTTCTCTTCAATGGTGATACACTGATTATAGTGATCTTCCCACTTTTCAAGACCAATTTGGTAGTACGATTTGTCCTTCGTCTCAAAATAGGCCTCAGTTTCGGCGTTCACCTTTTCATTCGAAAAATTCTTCTCAGTATTAGTTTCAGATCTAAGAACAGCAAATTGTTGCTGGGGCCAAATCTGTATAATACGGTGAATGCAAAAGCAATTTAAATCCCAATTTATGGATTTTTACCATCATTTTCTCTGACTTGTGACACGGTGCAATGTCTTAGTGAAACAGAACTTTCTCGTTTTCAAGTGCGGCCATTTTTCGTCGATTTCGCCCTTCAAACCATGCTATGTAATAGTCGCTGTTGATAGTTTTTCCTTTTTCAAGGAAGCTAATACAAATTATTCTATGCACACACCAAAATACAGAGGCCTTAAACTTGCCAGCCGTCTCTTGCGTTTTTCCGCGCTTTGGAGCGAGTTCATCGTGTGCAGTTCACTCGTGCGTAGTCCACTCGGATGACTGTCGATTGGACTTCGAAGCGAAATGATGAACCCATGTTTCATTCATTGTCACATATCGATCCAAAAACTCGCGTTCATTGCACTTAAACCTCCCCAAAAACTGCTCCGAAGCATTAACTCCGCGTTATTTTTGTTCAAAGGTGAGCTCGCACGGCAACTACTTTGCAAAGAGCTATCTCATACTTAAATACTACTGTTGCCATCTCGAAGAACTTCAATTTACGGTCATCCAAAAATATTTTGTGAACTGCTTTGCTGTTTTCTTTGGTAACAACCTCGTTTCAGCGTCCATTGCTTTCACCGTCTTTGGTGCTCATTTCGTCTCGTTCAATTTTAGCAAACCGCTTTCGATTTTCCAACAAGATGCAGAGTTCAAAAAACGTTGATCAAAACAATCTCGACTTAAATTTTTCTTCTTCAAAAAACAATATTTTATCAAGACGTGAAAATCCTGTTTATCCTTATTTTCATAAATAGTTCTAGTAGCGCCATTTATGTGTCAATTGACCTGTTAAGTATATTTGCCGAAAAGGCCGAGACCCAGATCTGTACCGATTTAAATTTCGATGCTAGATCATATTGCTGTCAAGATGTAAGATGGAATACACATATTGAGCGAAAGAAAGTTAAATGAATAAGGTTCGCATATTCGCTATATGAGGTCTTGAAAAGTATAGTTCCACGTATATCACTTTTTGAGCAAAGTTTCTTCTGATATTGTCACAGAGGTTGTATTGTGAAAGAATCTGTTGGAATATAATATTGTGTTATATGGGTTGTAAGCTGGCTGTATTTTATTCTTTCCCGTTTTCACAAATTGGTTGAGGAATTGAAAATTGTATAGAATTTCATTTAAAATTTGGCGGTGCTACGCCCATTTTTTCTTAATAGAGTTAACGCTTTTTTAGCGTAACCGTAACCTTTGCATATGGGAGAGCATGGTTGTATGTATATCAGGGTGGGAAAAAAAACTATGGTTGAATCGAACCTCAAATACTTTGTTTTCAGTCTGCTTTCAAACAAAGAAATCGTGACTGATTGTTGTAGCATGTAAGCTCAACGAAATTCTCTCACCGAAAGTAGTCTTTAGGCTCTATGATACTTAGTCCATCCCAGCGGATGGATAAAAGCTTTTTTCTGTTTCAGTTTTAGGCTTCTTAACTATTGTAGTCGAGCTCAGGTATGCAGCCTCCCGATTATCTCTTCTGATAGCAGGGTGGCGATACTAGCCTTGATCTCACTAACCGTACGTTCAAGATTGGCTAAGGAATGCCTCACCTCGTTATAAATAGCATCGAATTATTTTGTAATAACATTAGCATCGGGGTCAAGCCACAGTAGAGCTGAGAAACTGGAAGTGTACTTTAGTCCCGCTTTCAGTAGAATGGTGCTCCTCTCACCTACCGTGTTCTACTATTAGATAGCTGGGCTTCGTTGGAACTGGGTTAGCACTAAGCTTCATGCAATGCTGCAATATCCTTTTGGTTCAGGATCGATTATAAGAGATCCAGTGAGTTTTTTGTCTTCAGTAAGACTAGCGAGAGCGGTTGTGGGAGTTCTAGTAGGTAATTGAGCTCTCTATCAATCTTACCGCAGTCAAACCCAACCTAATAATTATGTTAGACTATCCTAAAAATCGTCCCTACATCATAACGAAATATAAAAGCACCTTAAACCGTTATGTTGTTATCACCTCCAGCACAGAAATGAAACAAACATTGAACCTTAAAAGCGATTAATACACAAGGACCTTGAACCTCACAGCAGCCATGTATTTATATAGATGTGTGCACCAATACATCGTTGCTGCATTTTGCAGTGCAGTTGCATACCTACAAATGCGTGTAGACGTGTGTGTTTGTGCTGAGTTCACAAACGTAACAAATTAAAATGCAATGCTTGCCTACTTTTGGGCTGCAGTCATACATAAGGTGTACACATACACAAGCAAGTGCGTGATCTTGCAAAAATACGCAGACATCAATTCGTACATGTGTATGTGTATGCACGTATGTATGTGTGAAATGTGCATGGATATTTTAAAATCGCATTCTCTGGCGTCTCATTGAAATTAATTGTAAATATTTGCATGAACAGTGAAAGCAAAGGAGCAAAGCGACAGTGAGCAGGTAAAGAGAATGCGAGTGTTAAGGGCAGGGGGCGTAGGAAGGTGACAGGCGAGAAATCCAAAGTCAAAATTGACACTTGAGCATGTGTTGACACTCTGACTCAAATATGCATAAACGTGCACACCTACAGCCGCATTTGAAAGCACACCTATACAGGCGCACTCAAAAGAACACATTCACACACACAAAAAAAACGTTGCCGTGACGAAAGCAAATCAACAAATAATATCTGACCTACGAATATTTTGTACGAAAGTGTATTCCAGCACACACACTCACACATACATATATATACTTAAAATGTATGTATGTATGTGTAGTGTTTATTTTGCTGCAGAGTGTGACTTACAAAACCTAACTGTGAGCTGTATGCAAAATAATGAAATGCGAGCGAGCGACCCGCTTGACACCTTGCGGTTAGTTTTTGCGGTTGTGCACGTATTTTTAGTACACTCCGACACACACACACACACATACACGCATACACTCGCGCACGCATGTGGCTGGTGCATTTGTGTGAGGTCACTCTAGAAAATATTCCATTTTGCCTCACTACAACGGCAGTTGGAGAGTGTCTACCTAATGGCTGACTGAAAAATCACTCTGCAAACACTTCAAAAGTATTTTGTATATGTATGTATTTGTATGTGTGCGCATGTATGTTTGCATGCACGTGTTAAGTTATGTATGAGCTTACCGCATCGTTGTTGCTGTTTGTTCAACTTGTCCACAATATAAATAAACTTTTGCCTGCGAGCGCTCAAAAGCGTTCATTTGTATGTATTTATATGTATGTAAATGTAAATATATATGTAGGAATAGCTGTAAATGTTGGCATTTGCAGATGTACATGCGCTTACATGCACATACAAACGTCGTGAGCAAGCCAGCATGTCAGCTTGAGGGTAAGCGCCTGAAAGCAGGCTACAGTGGCATTTGCTTGTAGTGGCCGCAGTAGTTGTTGTCGTTTAGCTTGTACTTGTTGTTGTTGTGATTGTGAGTTGGTTGCTGGAGGTAGCTGTTGTTGTTGTTGTTATTGTAGATATTTCCATTGTTGTTGTTAACATTTTTGTTTGTTGTTGCTGTTTTGTTAATGTGTATATTGTTGGTTTTTGTTATAAAATTTTTCTGTTGTTGTTGTTTTTAATATTTTAATTGTTGTTGTTAGTTTTACTGTTATTGGCTGTGTTGCTGGTTGTTTTTGTTATTTTTCATTGTTGTTGTTTTGTAATTTTTGTTGTTGTTGTTAACATTTGTACTGTTGTTGTTAGTATTACTATTCTTGTTTGTGTTAGCGGTTTTTTTGTTTTTAATTGTTGTTGTTTGTAATTTGTATTGTTGTTGTTTTTGTATAAATGGTTGTTATTTTGTCGCTGCATTCACTTCTTCTGACACTGGTCGCTGCAGGCACCTGTCCTCACAGCTCATGCACTCGTTAAACTAGTTGAGTGTAAATTAGTTATACACACACAGCTACACACTCACAAATATGTGCATACCGAGAGTCACTATGTCACACAAAAAAACGTAAACATATATTATAAGGTATATATGTATGTATGTATGTTTATATAACTGTATATATACATACATATTTATATATTATTGTATATGCATGTGTGTGTGTGTGTGCGTTACACGGGGTTTCATTAGTCGCTGCTGGGCATGCGCTCGAGTAGAATTTGTGTGTCGTTAACGTCCTGCAAAAGCCACTCGAAAGAACTGCAACTCAATGTTAAAATCCTCTAATTATATGGTGGCTAATGTGAATTTCAGCCATGTGGCGGTTGTTTGCTATGTTAACTACTCATACACACTCGACTAGCTGCCAGCGTCAGGCTCTTCGACTAGTTTTGTTTTATTTTTGAAGAACGCATACGCCGTCACACTTTCAGGGCCAACATGTAGTTGCTGCTGGCGCTGACTTACCCAGCATTTTTTGTCCTTTCTGTCGCTTCTCTTTGCCGCCCACCTTGCGCTGTAGTTGTTGCTGTGTAATTCGGTTGGCTGCTTACACTTAAACATTTGCTTTCTACCACCGCATATCCTTGACTTCAGTTGCCATTTCTCAGCATACATTTGCACGTACACCCTACCACTGGTTGACTGGCACACTGCATATATATCTACGTAAATAATTTCTAATAAACTTATGCATGTATGCGTAGTCACACATACACACGCACGTAGGTGCCTAGACGTTGGTGTAAATTTCTGGTAATTAAACGCAATTGTTGAAATTTCCTGCTAAATAATTTCTGTTTGCAGCTGAGTTAATTTGTGTATGTATGTATGTTTGTGCGTGTGCGTATGTGCGAACTTCAACACTGCTTACACTCCTAAGTTTATGCTGCACATGTAACATGCACACTCTTGAAACTGTTTCGTTCGTGCGCATTAGTGCTGATTTCTTGGTAATGAATACTTGCTCATTTTGTAGCATACATTCGGGCGTCTCTATCAGAAGCTAAATTCCAGTGAACTCTAAGTAATTTTTAAACATGAGAAGTTCATAAGGCTGTGCTCTTGAAGACAAGATAAACGTATACTGTTAAAGCGCTATGAGCAAGTGTAATACATCATGTGGTATGGTAGTTCGAGGAAGCGTGCTTTTTCGACAAAATCTGGCGAAATGTGTAGGCTTCACAGATGGTTGCAATTCAGAGAAAACAATAAGAATTGCACCCTTCATTTATATATATGGATATTTTATTTTATTATGTGGAATACCGGCTGTATGTAAGAGGTCGATTGAAGGAGTGATCTCACTTGGACAGCTTAGAACGCTGTTGTGGAACCAAAAAACTCCTATATACTAGACCATAAGACCTTTAGAAAGCAGTAAAGCTCTTTGAGTCAGTCGGGTGACAACTTATGTTTGCGACGTTGGTCTGAAGGTAAAAGGAATATTTTAAGGTACCGTCTACCAGCTAACCCAAGGATACAATTCCGAAAGGCCTCCCCCTTTATTCGGAAGCTATCATTTTCAACCTGTTGATGAGGTGAAATGACTGTGGCCTTCATTGACAAAAAGCTTTCATGGAGGCCAAATATTGAAAGAGTAAGGAAGGAATTTGAGCTGTAAGAAAAAGGTAGTGTTTTGGCTCTACGAAACCGTACTCAAGCCAGTAATGTTATGGTGAAGGATGATCGAAAAGGCTACATTTGCTTGAAGGTGTCTAAAGAGCGGTTCTCATCGGAATTTCCGGTGAACTACGGTCTACACCATTTAAATTATAGAACCCTTGGACACTGCCGGCAGGTGTATTGCTGGGAACTAGATACCCAAAAATCACTCACCACCTGAGCCTCGCAAACTATCGAGATAGCTCGTGGAATTAACCAGGAACCATCCTGTGAGAGAACGATCCTCGAAGCGTTGGACTTGTCACAAGCTTTTGACACAGTCAGTCAAACAACGCTACTGCAGGACATCGTAAAAAACTACGTTCCCTCCGGGACTGAAGAGGTGGACCGTGAATTACTCGGTCGTCGCCTCGCAATTTTTTAACTTCTATAACTCGAAAGTCACACAGCCAACAGAAGGAGTTTCTATCTTCTCGTATGCTGATATTGAAATCTGGCAATGGAACCGATGGCATGTGTTCAAAGGCAAACGGTTATCTTTCCGAGCTTTCTCGCTTCCTCTCTGCTCGGAACTACAAATCCACAGCGACCACATTTACAAACCAGTCGTTCGCAATAAAATCTTCAAATCGCTAGTCAGCAGCACATGGGGAAAGGACAAAAAAAACGTTGTTGGCAGCTTACAAGACAATCGGCCCGCCGGTCCTATACTACGCCGCACCAATATAGTCGCCTGGATGCTATGAAATGCAGACGAGGAAGCTTCAGATTACAACAGGATGCCCCCTAATGTCTTCTATTGAACATCTGCATAGTGAGTCCCCTATGATCCCAGTTAAGAAGCATAACGAACTCCTCTCAAAACAGTTTCTGCTGGGGTGCTTTCGCAGAAATCATCCTTGCAGTCACCTGCTTGGAGCGGAACCGTCTCCTAGGAACATCAAGAGGTTATTCGTCGACGACATCAGACAATACGCCGGCCAGACTTCGGACGCAGGTCACTTCCGACAAGCATTGACCGCCTTTCACAGCGGAGCCTTGAACACCTTCATCGACTATCTTTCAGGGAATGACGTAGTTGGAATCAAATCGTCACCTATCGCACACGAAGAGTTTGAGTTTCCGCGAGAAACGAGAATGACCCTTGCGCAGTTTCGTTCTTGATACTGCAGCAGGTTAACCTCCTACCTATTCAGAATAGACCCCGACATATCCAATATATGTCTCACGTGCAAATAGTCTCCGCATGACACTGGCCATCTCTTTGCATTGACCACCAACCCCACCTATCTGATACTCTTCCCCCTTCGGACCAACCCTGTCGAAACTGCTCGTTTCTTGGGCCTTCCGTTGGATGACGTTGACGACAACTTAGCTGATCCTTAACATACTAACGGAGATTATGCATCCGTTAAAACTACAAACAATATAGACCAAAATTCTCTCCACTTTCAACTATATTCCTGCTAACTTGAATCACTGCGTCGCAAAAGCTACTCGTCCCGTCTTTTTCTCTGTTTAAGTTGCTGGAGAAGAGGAGCAGTGAGCTTTTTTATAGATGAGTCGAAGCTAGGAGGGAAAGTTGGCGAGGAAGTTTCCTGTAAGGAGATCATAGCCTTAGGTAACAAGACTGCTGTAGTATTTTTCAGCCAAAAGTGGCTGCTATCAAAGTGGCGGTGATGGAATTTCACCATTAATATATTGAATGAGTCACACGGTAGTGAGTCTCCTTGTCTTAAACCTCGCTTGGTATCGAACGAGTCGGAGAGATCCTTACTGATCCTAACGGATATTTTGATGTTGGTCAACGTCAGCTTAACAACCGTATTAGCTTTTCGCGGATATCAAGTTCAGACATAGCGATAGTTCCTTTTCGTGTTGTCCGCGAAGAGATGATGTATGTCGATCTTCCTTTCACGGGTGTTTTCCTTGAATGTAATTATATAAATATTTGCCGAAAATACCTTCAAACCAAACTACATTAGCTACTTGATCTCATTACCAACCGTAGACGGTGTTGAAAACGGTGGTTGATTTTACGCATCTTTGTTTGTACAACATTAGTGGGGTGGTTGTGTTACCCCCCGGCTATTAAAGGTATACCTAAGTACGCAGCATGTGGTTTTGTTATCGGAAGTTTTCGCTTCAGACAAGCAAGAAGTGTTCCATAATCGACATGTTGTTGCTGCTACTTCTTGTTGTTATGCCTTTTGTTCGGTTTGCTTTTGTCATTAGAATTTTATTAGTAATGCTAATATGTTTTCTTTTCAGCAACCATACCGCTTTTAGCCCAAACAATGCCAGACTTTATATATTGTAAAAATTGTATTTATAATTATATACGTATGTACATATGGTTACATGTCTGTGGTTATAAGTAGAATGCTATAGATTTTTGTATCGTTTCTTTTCATGCAACAATATCTTGTTGTTATCATTCAATACTTTAAGCTTCCAACAGTATTTTCATCAAATATGCGGCGCTTGTAGTCGACGACTCTTAATGCCTTTAAAACAAGAGCTCAAATATTGAAAACAAGTTTTTACCATTTTGCATTGGCGCTCCTTGAGCGTAGCCTTAAAGAGTAGAACAGATACCACGCAAGCAATTTTGACGCCTGATTTTGTGCATTGCCGTTACACTGATGGCTGTCAGAAAAATTTCGACAGCTGTTTTCGGTAATTTTTTACGTGCTTTGCTTATGAATAATTTATCAGGAATATTAAAATTATATTTTGGTACATTGATATTTGGCCATATTGGCAGTACGTGAAATAACGATGTACAGCAAAATAAAAATATTATAATTTTCGCTTTGAAACAACACTACCTTCCAAAAGTTCGTCATGCCCATAGTAGGTGCTTTAACATTTTTATTAAGACATTTTCAGAACTTTGAAAATCTGAAGCTGATGATGATGAAGCTTAAGTGGGAAAGTGCTTAAGTAAAAGCATGTAAGTAAGTTTGTGACGCTTTACGTGACTAAGTAAATAAATATACTAGTAGAATAAATAACAGTTCAATTGAAAAGTCTCCGGCCTGACACATAGATGGTGTGACAGTCGCCGAAAATCGGCCGCGTTTGAAGAAAAAGAAAGTGCAGTTTCGCTCAGACAAAGCACCGTGTCACAAATGAGTGAAAAGGATGGCAAATATCCATAGCTTTAAAATTACTTCCGCATCCAACGTAGTTTTCAGTTCCAGAGTGGACTCAATGCAAAGTGGAAGTGGATGTGAAAAAATTGATTATTTGTTTCATTGTGGTCCAAAAACCTCAGATACCGCTTAGAACTCTTGCAAAGGACTTTGGCAAGAATGAGTCTTGGTTGTTTCCCACGAGTCGCTACGCCAAGCCACTCTGCGGCTTAAGAGTTGTTCGGAAGAAATCTCTGCTTTCTCTAGCTAGCTTCCTTAAACGCTGCACAGTCGCTGTATCAATCATTCGATAGAATATTAGGATGACGCCAGATTTTCTAATGCATTAAGCTGTGTTACTCGTATAACGATAGCCCAAGCAGAGAACGAAAAAAACGTTAACTTCGCTTGAAAAGCAAAACATTGCTCCAACAGTAAAATTTGGAAAATTGTTGGTAATGATTTGGCGCTGCATCTACAGCCAACTAGTGAGAAAGCTAGCATTCATAGATATAAAAATTAGTTTTGGATATAATGAAAGCAAGTGCAGAAAAATTTGGCTTTTCCAACAATTACAGCTAACATTAAAATTTCATAAGGACAACAAGCCAAAGCAAAAGACGCATCAGGTGTGAATTCGGCTTCGTTATAACTGTGCTCATTGTTGCCCCACTGCAGAGCTCTGATTTTAACCCTATCAAAAATGTTTACCTTAGGAAAAAATGGCAAAAAGAAGCCCAAAAATCGAACAGCATTAAAGTCTGTCACTCGAAAGGTGATATAAGAGCCATCAAAATATGATCTACCAAAGTTGGTGCATTCCATGAAAAAATGCCACAAACACATAGTCAATGCTGAGGGGAGTCATACCAATTATTAAATTTGGTCATAAATTAAAAACTGAATCATCAATTTAGACCGAGATGTGCCCGAAGGTTCCACATATACTACTGTGGGCAAATGTCACATCAGGATTACAAGAAAGAAGTTCCATTAAATTTTCTGCGCGGAATCAAATTTCTGGTGCCGAAACGCTCAGAATGTTGGAAAAGGCCTTCGATGATAATTGTTTGTCGCGAACAAGTGTTTTTCATTGATACAAATTATAGAAAGAGTGTCGGGAACGCGTTGACAACGAACCACGTCCAGGACGGGCATCAACATCAACTGATGATCAACACGTCAACAAAACAAAATAGTTGGTGCTTGAGAATCCACGATTAACAGTCAGAGATCTTTTCGGCATCGTTGGTATACCGGAAGAATAAATGAAAACCATTTGGGTCTAAAAAAAAGTGAAAGAACGATTGATTTCAAAATCACTAAATTTTTTTCGTAAACGAAAACAATGCTTCCCGTTTGTCGGGTTGTCATGTAACGTTTTATTACTAGCGATGAGTTTTGTATCTATACTTACGACCTAGAAACAGACAATCGATCGGCCGAATATCGTGGCAAAGGTGAGCCGAAGCATAAAAAATCTCGTCAAAGCAGGTCAGAAATCATAGTAATGTTGACAATTTTCTTCGATTATCGAGATGTGGTGCAATCCGAATTGCTTCCGCCCGTCCAAACCGTCAACAAGGAATACTATTTGAGAGTTATGCGTCGTTTGCGCGAAGTTATTCGTAAAACTATGGGCATATACCTCTTAGTTTCTGCACCAGTCGCTGCTTTGGTAAAAATCTCTGAGTCCATATACCCGATAAGCCTGTGTGCTGAAATATAAAAAACCCTTTCCACACACAAATAAAACTGCTGAAATTTCAATTTGTCAACATTTATTAAAGCCTCTTCCTATATGTCTATATCTCTGTAAGTTGGAAAATCGTGCATTACTTGATTCAAAAGCAGCAGCGCGACAACTGAAGTTTTAATAAAGAAACTTTGAAAAAACATCGCGTTCACTTTAAATTGCTTTGTAACGACTGAACCGAATGAAAATACTCAGAATATATTTTTACTGTGAAAGCGCTTTTATAGTTGCAACGTTAATCAAAATTACCGGAACACTAAAATTAGAAATGGTCATCATCTTAATAAATAAATTAGTTATGGCAGCATGTCGAATACTAAAAATTATAATTACAATATGGCATTACAAAACGTTTTTATCAGACGCAGACTGTAGTTGAGCTAAACAATATTGCGACAGTTGAATTGATATTATAATTTACTAAAGTACTTTTCTAATGGTAAAATTAAAAATATGATGGAAATTTAATTACTTTTTTTAATAACTTCTTGGATACCAATTTAGTATTCAAATTACTTACAATAAACAATAAACTCTTTACATAAAGCTACTAAACTAATACATATATACACTGCTGGTCAATAGGTTAGACGCACGTTTACTTGCATTACAATTGTTTAAATATTTATTATTTTAACGATGATTGAAAAAAAAAAGTTGAAATGCAAAAACATGGTTAAATTAATGATAATTTAAATATAATATTCCAATATTTATTTAAACTTAACAAAATTGTGTTTTTCAAACATTTTCTTAGAGCTACTCAAAAAAAGGTGTCATTAGAATAGACGCCCATAAGCTTTTAAGGTTTTTGTAAAAAAATATTTTTTTTTTAACTTAAATTTTTAGTTCGTATAACTATTTGATTTATTAGAAATAAAAAAAATAATAATTTCAGTAATGAGTACTTCCTCTTCTTTTAGTAATAACTTCATATATCCGGTTATTCGTATAATGATACAGGGTATCTATGTGGCTCAAGGAAATTTCGCTCCAAGCATCTTTAATAGCTGCAGTTAATGTTTCCTTATATCCGTATTGCTTTCCTCCTTTGTATACCTTCCGTGTTAACCAGCCCCAAACATTTTCAATCATATTAAGATCTGGAGAATATGGTGGCCAAGTCATGACATTAAAGTTTTGACTTGAATTAAACGACTTTACTACCCGGGAGCTATGCATGGGAGCATTGTCTTGTTGAAAAATTCAAGAAATTGGTCCAAAGAGATTAATTGTGGATAAACGGACTTCAACAATGTTTTGAAGCGAGCGCCGTTCATCTTCTGATCGAAAAAAACCAAGTCAATTGTTCCATAAAACGTGATGGCACCCCATACCATGACTCCACCTTTTTGGCTGTGGTGGCGACTTAAATATTACTCATCTTTCCGCAAATCGTGATAATAGTATTGAAAGCCATCAGGGCCATCTAAATTAAAACGTTTTTCATCAGTAAAGACCACTGAACGCCAATCATTAAGTCGCGTGCCAGATTGAACAGTCCACGTCATGTATTCTTTCGCGAATCGAAGCCGTTTTTCTTTGCGTAGTTCATTCAGAGGGGGTTTTTTCTTGATTTTTAAACGCTTTAGGTGTTTTGCATTTCTGATTGTACGCTGAACAGTTGAAAGACTTGCTTTTACTCCGACTAATTCCTTAATCTTAGCTGCAGACAGTCGAAGTTGAAGCAATTCTAACAATTTTGCGTACTGATTGTTCAGGTAGGGCTTTCTTTTTTCCTTTAAAGTTTTTTCCATATTCGTCTGGATCCTTTAAAAATCTATCAACGGTTCTGGAGCTGCGTTTTATCGGTTTGACGATGTTTCGATTGGATAGTCCTTGGGAGTGAAAAAAGCCCAGAATAGTAGCTTTTCCCATTATCACTTTAAATGTAGCTCGAAAACAATTTATTTGTTTATTTTTAGTACTTTCTCAATAAAAAAACCTGCACTTGTTTACGCAAGACAAAGAAATGTAAACTGCGTCTTTTCAATGACCAACCGCAAGCGCATGTGATTGCCATAGACATTTCTGAAATCTTCGAATGTACAGTTATTTTTTCGCAAATCAACCAACTATGAGCAAATATTTTTCGCGCAAGATTCGAACTTTGATAAGTAAAGCATTTTGGACAATAAGAACAAGCATGATTATAAACATTTTATTAAAAAAAAACGTTGGTGCGTCTAACCTAAGACCAGCAGTGTATGTATATCCTGAACAGGGTATATTAAGTTAATCACGAAGTTTCACGAAGAAAAGAAACAAGCGACTTTATTTCTACTGGGTGCGAGATTAAAAAAAGCATTGAGAGCAATGAGATAATGGACGAGCTTGCCAAGAGTGATGTACGGCTGTTAACTGAAACGTGAAAGGACTGTAGGAACAGGAGGATAATATTCACCGCTCACAGTTTGGTGGCGGCAAAAGCCTGCAGAATGGGCCAGTTAGACTGAGAAGATTGCAGGAAGAACAAGTCATCAGCCCAGCAACAATGGAGCATCTCTTGTACACTTGTTCTATTATGGCAAGGTATTTGGTGGCCCCACGGTATGAGGCACTGGAAGAGTGGGGTTACAAAACCTGTTGAAATTCGTTAGTCGTGGAGTAGGTAACAGCACTACTACTGGTATCGTTAAGGACGCTAAAGCTGGTCTTACTTAGACTACCAGACTAACCTAACCTAACATAACTGCTTTCAAGTAGGCTTTAGTTAGCAGTTCTTCGGATTTTACCATAAGAGACTTCTCACTTGGAATATGTGTCGATATTTTCTTTCTATTCATATCGAAACAGCTCTTGCTAAAATCTATTTCGGAATCAGTTGGACTAAAAAATAATGTAAAGGTTCGGTTTTTCTCTTAGATGGCCAATTTTACATATGTCAAACCATTTCTTTTCTACAGAGCTTTTTCTTCTCATCGCTTTTATTCGAAAAGATTTCTATTTTGGAGAGACACTTTGATATCAAACTGTATGTCTTCTATAAAGGCACTTTGATAGCGTATGATATATCTCTTTCACCAAGACACTTTAGTTTCATGTGGTTAACCGTTCTATAAGAGGTCGTCAAAAGGTTTGTTTTCTAAAGTGACAATTTGGTAATAAAGGGTTTCTATTTAAGGTGCAACTTTGATGTTTTGCACTACATCTTGTGTCTAGATATTATGTGAGTGGTTACACGAAAAATGAATGATCCTTTTTAAATAAGCATTTAGACCACAAGAGAGATAACACACGTCACACGAAGATTAATGGAAATTCCATTTTTTTATAATTCAAGATACGCCAGAACTACAGGGTACTAAGACTTGATGATTATGCAATTTAAGGTCAAGTTATAATAGGTGTAGTTTTTTGAGACTATGAACTCATCTCATAACAGCACCTGTTTTCATATGATCTCATTTTAAGCGCCATAAGCGTATCTGAAATATCAATGTATAACTCTGACACTGTGACAGATGTTGCAACAGAATTTTTAACTGAAATGAAGCTTTCCTTTACTTGGTCTCTACTTTTGTATTTCAATTTTGCTGCATCTACCGTGCCCTCAAATTTCACTTGCGTACTCATTACATTGAACGCAACTGTCGCTATGACTAGTGCGGCGCACTTCTCTAGGTACAGCGCTTAAACAGCCAACCCTTGGCGGCTTTCATTGCTTACAATGCAATATCCTGCAATACAAATTCATTTCCTCGTCGCTTACAGGTAGATATCACTTTCGATAGAACTGGAACTCCCAAGCCGTAGCTGGAGCGCGCAAGCCAGCTCAGTTGTGATTTCCTTTTGGTTGCGCAATGCAGCTGCAATGACTACGCTTAAATGAGCCTTTCCTGCGCTGCTGCTGCCAACATCCGGTCTGTTTTCCTTCCGTCGCCGAAGTCATCGCTCCAATTCTGGGTGCAGCCTGCTACTTCGACCACTTCGAATGCATTAAAGAGTGATTTCCATGTACACGCAGATTGCTTTGCATTTGGGTATATACATATATAAATACATATGTATTTGTATATATATATGCTGGCACTTTATACTTTTGTATATGTGCTTATGCTTGTTCTTGTACTAAGTGCAACTTTTTGCTTATCTCGAAAAAGTACGCTGTCTGCAGCAATCACTTGCATTCGTCTTCAATTCATCCATTTGCTTATGTTTTTATGTGTATATATGTATGTGTGTGTGACTGCCGGCATTCACAGCTTTCGCTTGCAGCATATTCGTGCGATACACGAGTACAAAATGTCATTGACAGTCGCAGCCAGTTGCCGTTAGTTGTCGTTTGCTGAATGCTGTCTGCTGCCTGCTTTTCTCTACACACACACACACACATATACGCACGCGCCGAGCCATGCATATATTTGCTGTCTTACTCGCTTTGGTCATTATGCTCAGCTTCTTTAGAATTTTTTATTACACATTTCGTTGCAGACATCGGGCGCCAGAAATGTTTGTCGATTTTACTCGACTTTTTTGCTGCTCCTTCAATTGGCGAAATTCGCGACAGTCGCGCTGTACCAAAAAAGGTCGCATGCAAAGTTGAAGCGCTGGCAACTGTCGCTGATGGAGACCACATCGGCTTGGCTACAAAGTGAGGCGGCTTTAAAGGTTTTGCCAGCATGTAAATGTGTACATGTGTGTGTGTGCCACTACTGTTGTTATTATTATTGTTGTAGTTGTTGTTTAAATACTGTCTCTACAACTAATGCAATGCAATAATGTTGGCAATATTGTAATGTGTTACCATGTTTCATTTGTTATTGTTGTTGTTATTATTATTATTGCACTACACATTGTTAGGTAGTTGCCTGGCTATACTTCACTACGTTCCTATGTATTTGGGTTGCTTGACTGCTTGTGTTAAGTGTGTGTGCGTGTGCTCGTTCATTATGGTGTGCTTTTAGGCGCCCGAGCTCTTTTACTACAACGCTACTTCGTTCTTTCATGTGCAGTGGATAGCAGTACTTAGTAGCAATTTAGATGTATATGTGTGCATTGCTCGTGTGCTTGCCACTGCTGCCCTCGGTGCGCAGCCATCGTCTCTATAATTATGTATGCGCATATATTTGCTCCATTGGCACAACTTGCATTTCAATTTATTGCGAGCAGATTTTTATTTATAATTAATGCGCTTAATTGGTGGTGACATTAATTTTTATTTTCTTTTCGGTAATTGTAAGTGTTAGTGGTAGTAGTGCTGGTGCTGTGGGTTCTTTGCAATTTACATATATTTTAGTTGGTAATAGATGTAGTTATATATCCCGAAATCTTACTAGAGTTTAACTTTCCTGAGTGTGCTGAGAAGCGATTAACAACATACACTAGTAATATTGCCAAGTTTTTATGGAGTGTTTTCGTCCATTCGGACGACATGACCTAGCCAGCGTAGCCGCTGTCTCTTAATTCGCTGCACTATGTCAATGCCGTCGTATATCTTGTACAACTCATCGTTCCATCGAATGCGATATTCGCCGTTGTCAATGCACAAAGAACCATACATCTTCCACAGAATCTTTCTCTTGAAAACTCGTAACGCCGACTCATCAAATGTTGTGATCGTACATGCATCTGCACCATATAGCAGGTCGGGAATAATCAGTGACTTTTGTTTTTGTTTGTCGAGAGAAGGCTTTACTTCTCAATTGCGTAATTAGTCCGAAGTAGCACCTGTTGGAAACAGTTATTCTGAAACCCCATTTGGAATCGAAATGCTGGGAGAGGTCCTTCCCGATCCTGACGGAGCTTTTGGTATTGTTCAACGATAGTTTACACAGCCATATTAGTTTTGCGGGGATACCAAATTCAGACATCGCGACATGAAGGCAGCTCCTTTTCGTGCTGTCAAAGCAGCTTTAAAACAGACGAAGAGGTGGTGTGTGACGATTCTCCTTTCACGAATCTTTTCCAAGATTTGGCGCATGGTAAATATCTGGTTGCTGATTTTAATAAGGTCCAAATAGTTTGTTGATGGTGGGCTTTAATGCTTCACCCAGTACGCTCGATAGAACCTTATATGCAGCGAATACTGCTCTCTTTATAACAGGACGACTAAGAATCACACCAAAGGCTGTGCAAGAAAGGTTTTTCCACATGCCACAGAAGCTTCAGTCATAGCTTGATAAGCAGGGTTCAGTGGGTAAAAGAGATCACATACCCTTATGTTTTATTCTGGAGAGGAGGCTTAAAGTTAAGCTAAATCAAAAAAACGTTCAACATCTACATGCTTGGACAAAAAAGGTCTGATGGAATGAAAGCGGACATCTATTACACGAAACTACAGCTCTGGTGACCCTTCAAACGACAGGAATACCGCAGTAGCAGTTGACAAATGACATCAAGAACATCAAATACATACGCCGATAGCCAAGCGGCAACTAAAGCAATAATATAACATGCGTCAGAAAATGTCCGTACAAGCAGAGACGCAGTATGTATTAGTTGTCGGAAAGCTGCTGTATATATACTGGCCTCCAAGGCACAAGATCGTTCCGTGAAACGAAATAACTGATGGGTTTATTAAAAGTGCCATGCGAGTAGCAACCGAGCTTGTACAGGAAATACTCAAGTAAATAAAAATGATACACTCCTAAACTCTTATTTTAAATATTAGTTGACGCTACCTTTGTATACTTACATTTGTCAATGCATGAGTTAATGAGTGATATACAACAACTATTTTTTCAAAATCGCTGACAGATAGATCAGGTTGAGATGGAATGCCATAGGGGATACAGGATTGCCAAGATCATGTACAAGGGAGCGAAAGCAAAACACGCAAACGTTTTACTCCCATGTTCTCGAAACGTCCGACGTCCGCAGTCGTTTGTAGGCTTAGTCTCAGGACACAACTTACTGGCATCAAAAGTGAGCCGTACATGATACATACATGTATATGAAATGTTATGAGACATGTAGAAAGTGCAAAGCAATTTGCATGAGAGTCACTGAAACACCTCCTCTGTTTCGATCCTGCATTATCTAGAACTCGGATTAGATATCTAGGAGCTTTGCAGTTCAAGGAATTGCAGAAAGTATAACAATCAGACATCAATTATCTATTAAACTTCACAAAAAGCGTTGACATCCTGCACGACTTAAGCCTCAGCTCGTATTTATAATAAATCTCCATCTGCCATGGCCAAAGATCTGGGGAAGAATGTTTCGCCTTCTCATTTTAGCTCGCATTCAAACGGATGTTTTTTTAGTTACCTAGGGGAGACTTGGTCAAAAACCGGAAATCCAGAGCTGCCTGAGACTTATGTAAAAGAATCGTTTCTGGTCACTCCCAATAGCGCTCAGAGAACTTTCCTTCCTTGCGTGAACTTGTACATATGACTCCATCCTCCGTCAAATAGGTACAGACAAACAAATATGTCACTGATGTGTATACAAATTTGCTTTAATAAAAATATATTAAGTTTGCCACGAGGTGTGTAACACTCTAGACGTGAGTGGTGAAGAGGGTTAATAGGAGAGGAAGATACTACCGCTATCTACAACGATGCGTCCAAAATGGACCGAACTCCGCAGTCCATATAGTATACAATAGTATTCTTCAACGATCTTGACATCTTTGTTTCCATCCGTCTAACAAAATCAGCCAGCATCTTCCATGCTGAAGTACTAGGGTTGGAGAAGGACTGTACAATTCTATTAAATAACCACGAGAGGATGCGGAAATCACTGTTCTACAAGGATAGCCAGACAGCACTGCTGACCTTATGCACGCTAATGGTTAATTCCGGTGTAGTAAACAATTGCAGGAAAGCTTTAAGCTCGCTGGGAAGTCAACTCAACTTAGTCATAATTTGAGTTCCCGGCCATAGAGACAGTTTCGGCGACGAAAAGATAAAGCGGTTGACAAGCTAGGTGGCCTCTTTAGACGAATCCGAGGCGGAGTTCATATCACGCCCGCTGGCAACAATCAAAAGAGAGCCTTATATGCACTTTATACATATAGCTCAGAGCAGATTGATATCGATAACATCATGCAGGATAACAAAAAAGATATGGGTCAAGTATTACAAGTATAGAACCAAGATCTTACTAAATAGGTCCAGAAATAGTATATACATACTTACAACCACTATAACTGGTCCTATGGAAAACATGCACTAAAAATGGGCCTGCCATATAGCAATATTTGTCGCAGCTGCAAGTTAGAAGGGAATAAGCATCACTGCAGTATATTTCAAGCTGAGGTCTTTTCTATAGCGAAAGCCGCGGAGCTGGCCTCTAATTCCCCTGCAGGCAATTCCAGAGTCAATACCTACGCAGACAGCAAAACAGAAATCAAGGCAGTAACCTCGTAATGTCCAGAGGTGTCTTGCGAAGCAGGGCAGTAGTGGAAAGTGTTGCCAGAAGTAAGCAACTTCACTTCTACTGGGTGCCAAGTCACAGAAGTATCGATAATATCGATCGATCGAAATAGTGTACGAAATAGTGCCAAGCATGGTGTAGGGCTAACATCTGTAAATATGATCAACATTGGCAAATCCATGCATTGCATATACGACGATCTCGACAGAAACATGGTTCAGAAAATAAAAATAAATAAAAGAACGTGCTACCTGGGTGCAAAACTATAAAAGTCATGTGCAAAACGGTGGATCGGAAGTACACAAAATTCCTATTGGCACTCAATAGAAGAGACTGTGGGAACATGATGGGAATACTAACTGAACGATCAAACTGAACAGAACGTGAAGACCACAAGAAATGTCCAAAGCTGGGCATCATGGAAACAATGGAGCATTGGTAAGACGACGCTGTAAGCATCTAAGTATTATACACTGGAGAAGGTATCGATAAAGAGGCCGCAGCAAGTTTGTTGTGAGGTTAGGTGAACTGTTGCAGAACTTAACCTCAACTCCCATTTATACAACTTCAGCTTTTTGCACTGTTAATTAGCGCTTGTGTACTAAAATTAAATTTACTCTGCCGTAAATCTTGTTGTACTAAAAGTCTAAACGCGTTATTGCTGTGACACGAACAGTGCGCTATTGTGGCAGTGGAAATGTGGCATCCACAATATATTCTCACATCACATTTCACAATGTGAATCAGTGCACTGAACATTTTTCTTAATTTACTCGCCACCATTTGCCATACGCAAGCCGTCATTTGTTCACATGTCAAGTTGGGACACACACATACACATACACACACAGGCGATCCCACATATTGGCAGCAGCCTATATTTACGAATGAGTAAATATTTCGCTCACTGTTTAGATAATAATGCATTGTGGTGAATATAGTTTGATATCTATACCATATATGTGTAGGCATATTTGTGCTTGTATGTGTGCCGCCATTTGCGAATGTGCGTTTTCTACACGAAAAGAAAATTTCTGCTGATTCTCGGTGGAAATTTGTGTTGTGTTTATAGTCATTATGGCTATTGTGGTTATAGCTGCTATCGTTGTTATTGTGCGCATTGTTGTTGCTGTTGCGAAATTTTTCATTTTGTCGACTTACTTATTTTTATTTATCACCGCTGTGTGTGTCTGTAGTTGTTGAGTTATTTGTGGTCCATTGTAGGTATTTGCTATTGTTGTTGTTATATATATAAATTTTTTGTTGTTGTTGTTTTTATTTTTATTTTCTATTATTATATTTGTTGTGGTTATTTACTTTTTGCTGTTGTTGTTTTTTGTTTTTTGGTTTCTTATTGTTGTTGTTGTTGTTTTTGTCATTTGGCTTGCTGTTGTTGTTATTATTCCTGTTGTTGTTATTACGTTTCTCGTTATTGCTGTTTCTGTTTTTTTTATTATGATTGTTGTTGTTGCTTCGGTCGCCCATCTCATCTGCAATGGTTTTGTTCGCCATCCGCTGAATGAGTATGGCAAGCTCTTTTGTTGTTGCTCTTGCTGTGTTGTGTTACTTTTGCTTCATGTTTGAATATTATTTTTATTTAGACCATTGTTTCGTTGCCCATTTCTGCAGCATGGCGCCGCCCGACACCGCATACACAACAACAAGTAGCGCGGCGTTTTGCTGCATTCGCGCTTTCTCCAACTGTTGGTGCGGCTCTCGTGTCCACCAAGCGTATGTATGGACTCTCGCACACACACACATACACCGTTACATGTGTATAGCCTGAAAAAAGTTAGAAAAAAGTCTCGCAGATTGTCAGTTGCTGCGCTACACTTTTGTGTAGTCGTTTCGTCTATTTGCTGTCTAACTGTCTTTTGTGCTTACATATGCTTGCCTTCCCTCCTTGCCCCTTGCTATCGCTTATTTTCGCATGTCACAGCTTTAGCTAGCAACAGCCTGCGTCGCTGTAACCTAAGTGTGTCGTCGGTTGGTTGGTTGGCTGGTGCTGCTGCCGCATTATTTCGTGCTTGGGTCCTGGTCATGCTTCATCATTTGTTCGTTGACAAAACGTCGTTGACTTATTCGCCGGTTCGTCCTCTTCATGCTGGCTTTGCTTTTGTGCGCCTAGCAAACGAGTGTGTGTGCGCGTGTGAGTCCATGCGCCAGTTTATTTGGTCTCTTTCGCTCATTTGTATGTGTGAGTTCATGTGCGCGTGTGTATGTGTGTGTCGCTAAGTTCGTAAAAATCTTTTGTTCAAATTTATTTTATTTTTTATGTTTTTTAATAATGACGTGTTCCCATTTGACATTTTTTTATTTCGCTCGGCGTTTTCTACGCTTTCCTCTTTTATTTTATTTTATATATTTTTTCGCAATATTAAAATGTTTTGTTTTTCATATATGTATATAAGTCGCTTGCCTACTCCTACATTCACACATTCATATAACATAAGTATATGTATGTGTACGATGCATATGTATATGTGTACGGTATGTAGCGGCTGTACGTTTGTTTTCATGTGTGCTTAAAAGTAGAGTAACATAAAATTGCAGTAAATCAAACCAACTAGGACGTACTGGTCGGTTTATAGCTCTAGCAAGCTACGGTTTTTAATTTTAAATGAATGGGTTTTTTACTTTCGGCCAGATAGGAGTCTGTATGGATGTATGTATGCGAGTACATTAGGCAGAGTTGCTTCTCATCTAATAAAAAACAGGCTTGACGGGTTTGGGGGTAGGCCTTGTTTAAAGGCTTATTTCGCGGTTAGTTTTCATGGAATTGTGTCAAATGTTTTAAGGCGCTGGAAAAGAGTATATTCGACTGTTGGAGCGGCATCTTCTAAAAAGAAGCGTCTGGCATGAAGGTACTACTTCGGAGACTTCTTTACAGTAGTGTCTATTCACTCTAATAGTAGGGCAGTGATATTACTGACTGTGCGCTTAAGCATAGTAAAAAGATGTTTAGACTCTATATATCAAGTTATTTTATGTTTAGACTGGTTTGGTTGGCTGGCCACAGTGGTTATTTGATCTTACTAGGTCAGCACTGTTTAGTAACTGGTTTACTACTAGGTTGGCTGGCCACAGTGGTAAAAGTCCTTCTTTCCCAGGGTATATTGTAGGAGGTCTAGGCGTTTCTTCACTCGCAACAACGTTCGCCTTTTGATGGTTGTAGGAGTTCATGTGTAGTAGTTCACACAAGTGAGGAAAGTTCTCTGATAGCCATTTACTTGGGAGTGGCCAGAAACGATTCTTTTACATATGGCTCAAGCAGCTCACAACTTCACCAATTATCCTCTGGGTAAGAATATCCGTCAAGTGTTCTTGTAAGAAGTTTAAACATCCCCTACATAGGATTGTGCACTGGGTTTGGGACCCGCCACGTAAAAAGCAACCACCCCCCAATGAAAGATTACCAACTGCCTCGGATGAGAGAGCCCCTTTTTGATGACGACCATGGCAAATGAAATAAGGACTACGATTATGGTCATAGTTCAGCGAATTAAAAGACAGCGGCTACGCTGGCTAGGTCATGTTGTCCGGATGGGCAAAACACTCCAGCTCTGAAAGTATTCGATTGTAGGAGGAAGAGGAAGACCTCCACTCCAGGAAGGACCAAGTCTCTTCACTCGCAACAACGTGAAAAGAAGAAACGACTCGCCTTTGTTAACTCGGCTATAATCGCGTAAGCGGTGTCTACGCCAATTAAGAAGAATAAGAAGAGCAGTTCGAAATGGGCACTGTCAATTCGGAATCCATGCGATAAGATTAAATAACTTGATGCGGGTCGAATGCGGTAAGATGTTTAATCTTTGGAAAATATCATCTCAAGACAACTTCTCCTCGAATGTTACGTTTTTGCCCAATCAAGGCAAAACACCTAGGATCTCATCGATTCAAATCGCTTATGACTCATATGCCCTCCACGAATGTCGCAAACTTTTTAAGTCAAATGTCGAGTTAATAGCATTCAATTCAGTGTAGAACCTATGTAGCCCTACACATATTGCTTATTAACATAGGTTAGGTTGACTTATTGCGACAACAGGCTGGAGGCTCCTGGCAGGGACGCACGGAAATTCTCCATTGCTTCAATTGAATTCCTTGCAATGTAGCTCACTTCAACGCAGCACCTTCTCTCGGCAATTCCTTGCCGGTTTACATACCTGTGCGAGATTTGTGAACGGGTCGCAGCCGTTAGGGAAGAGATACCGTGTGCTTTTTAATGGAAGGATCAAAGTTAAGAAGGAGAGTAAGAGGTAGAGTCTTTTGTCGGGAACTCTCCTTAAACTGCAGTGTCATCAATGTAGCGTCTTTCAATTGGAAGTGACTTCAGCTTATTTAAGAGAGGTACGCATTCACTCCGATAGGCGAGCAGCTATACTGGCTTGGAGTTCAATGACTGTGCTCTCAAAATTATGTCAAGGTGCTCGTGATCTCATTCTCAATATCTGTAAGCTTCTCCCGTTATATAATTGTTTGGGAGGTCGGTCACAGCGGAGTCCCTAAAAACTACAAGTCCAATGAATTTGTGTAAGGGAGGGCACCCTACCCCAATTTCAATCGATTCGAAGCGAGTCGGTTTTCTGATGTCTTCCAGCGTTCTGAATTTGGTACTTTGTACCTCAAATGGCTCAAGCGCTAGCCAACAACCAGAATTTATGTGACTACGAGACCCTTCAGGCTTAGAGTGCATCGTAAGAGGTTTTCCGAACTAAAGGCTCTTTGGAAAGTCAATCTTGATGCAATTGTGGGTGCTATCACTGGACACTGTCCCATAGGTTCACAAGCGGTATTTTGCCGGGCGCTCTTTGCCAAAGCTCTACTCTATGGATTAAAGCGAGAGTGGAATCCTTATGTCACTTTCTCTCTTATATTACCCGAAGTATGCTAGACTTAGATTTAAATATCTCGGTAGACACACTCTTTGCGAACTTGCCAAAGTTGCTGGGATTGATTTTAATCACTTCAATAAATTACTGGTAAGCTGAAAACGTTTCGTCGATCTACCATATGAGGATCTGGTTATCCACTTTTAGAAGTTTATGGGTAGCACAAAAGAGGAATATCTGTCCAAATGAGCTTCATCCACACCAGAAATAGTATTGTTTTTGTAAATTTCTCATATATCGATACCCACTAACTAGAAACTAAAACTTGTGTTCTGAAATTAATTGCATATAAGAAAAGAAAGGGAATAAAAACGCCGGCGTACTTAAAAAGCAATAATAGAAAAATCATCGTATCAGTTCGTAGAACCATGCAACTACTTGCACCACGTAGTGTAATCAGCACTGCATTAATAGCCGAATGGCACGTACTTAGTTCTTGTTACAGTCGATTCTCTTCCAATATCCTTTCGCAAATAGTTTTTAATTGCATTTTTTCCCCAATACACAAATATACTCTACCACATAAGGTCTATCATATAGGTATACACTAACTTGCCAGATCGTATAAATTTTCCAAAGACGCATTTAATTTTCAATGGCTTAAAAACGAACGGTGTATGAGAGGATAAAAGAGGGCACTAAAACCGAAAACGAAATAAAAGCGCTGGCAGGTCGCTCAACTGCGCCATTTACACTTGAATTGTCAGGCTTCGGAAAAAATCACAGTGAAATCCTTGCTAAAGGCAGGCAAACGCAAGCAAAGTGCAGTGAAAATTTGCTAACAAAAAAAAAATATGTATATCTGTGTATGTATATATCTATGAAAAAAATGGAACACAGAGCGGAAAGCGTGTAAATAAAACGAATTGGGAAAACTATTCTCGCTTGTGCGCCGAGTATTGGGCAAATATTTTGGCAATGCACCAAATGGGTGTGGCGCGCCTATATGTAGGCAGTAATAAAGTGCATTTGTGTGACTACACGGCGTTAATAGATAGCGCGCGCGTGTATTCAGAGTTTAACTTGAGCTGACAGGAACCTGGGGATACGAGCGCCACAGCAACGGCGTAGTGTTAAGTTCCGGCAGTTTGAGCTTGTTTCGGACTTTTTTTTAGTTCATCTGACTGCTTTTCTCTCTCTGTTGCATTTTTTTTAACAGTTATACTAGTAAAGAAAGTTTATGCAGTCAGGCTTGTTCATTTATATTTTTAGCTCAGCGATTTTTATAAAGTATTGCGTATAAAAATTTCAGCAATAACCTGACTATTAACTGTTTAATTTTGTGTGAACTTTCGTGTTTATGAGAATGCTACAACAAGACTGAAATATTGCTGGCACAAGTTTGAAAATTTTTCTAGCTAATATCATATCATAAACCCTGCTGTAAACTTCTCGACCAACCAAACCTTAAAATTTAACGGTTGGCAACACGATTCTATGCGTTTCCTCACAAAAAGCGTTGCGTTGAATATTGTTTTTAATCATCACTGCCATTATTTTATAGAAAACAATGGTATGTGGTGTATTCAACTAACTTATTAACTAGTTAGTGACTCGCTTTATTAAGTACTTCGTAGGGCAGTCAGCTGTGCAGTCAGCCGGGTGTTTCCGCGCGTATGAAATACTGGATGAATTTACTTATTCTTACGGACTTTTCTTTTTCGGGCTCACGATCCAGCTATTCATTCGAACTCGCCTAAATGAAAAGCCAAGCTAAAAAAATATTCGTAGGAAAGCGCAAGGCAGTCTATCTGTACTTGCTTACCATATACAATATCCATTAGAGTGATTCAAAAAAAAAAAATTTTTTTTTTTTCGTTTGGTACTCGGAAAAATAGGTTCCTAGACACCTCTAAGAAAGCCTCTCCAAATATGAGTTTTTAATTGTAACGGGAAGGTCCTCCTACATACAGTTTTCTATTTTTTCTTATTATCAGATAGAAAAATTTATATCTCGCTTCCAACTACTTAAAAAAATATATTGTTCATTAGATTTTGTAGGAAATTGAATGCTCTACAAAAAAGGTCTATTATGATTTTTTCGTAAACCCAAACGTTTAAAAGATATTAACAGTTAAAGTTTGATTATTTTTGGGAACATTTTTTATTTCTTATAAATTTTATAACTCAATGAAAAAAAATTATTATGAATGATGAAATTCACAGTTTTGTAGGAAATTTACTGCTCTATAAAAATGGCCTACTATGATATTTTGATTAAGTTAAGCGTTTACGAGATATTCATCGTCAAACATCAATGCATATTAGGGTGGATCAAAAAAAAAATTTTTTTTTTTTTCGTTTGGTACTCTGAAAAATAGGTTCCTAAACACCTCTAAGAAAGCCTCTCCAAAAATCTATTCATAATAATTAATCATCTTGTATGCCTATTCCCTGTGGAAAGGTAATGTCACAGAACCACAATTGTCTCTACTGATGTAGAAAGAAAATAAAAGTAAGAGAGAGTATTATATGTGTGAAGTATTGTGAGTTATAAATATCATTTCTCTGATAGAGAGCATTGCCTACAGATGGGAAAGCTGCTTGAAGTTAAACTCGTTTTTAAAATGTTGTGTGTCTCTCTAAGGTTAGAAAATTTGACTAAATTAGTAGTGACTTTGTAGGAAGATACATATGCATTTAGTGAATAAGCGAAGTGAAATCATTTTTGAAGATTATCTCATTCAAACGTTGGCCTCATCTACGTCTCAGTTTGTCAATCCGTTGAGTCCAACTTTCGATGACTCGTTCGAGCATTTCGACTGGTAACTGGCGTATGACATGCGTGATGTTTTGCTCCAAGGCCTGAATCGATGCTGGATTGTTCGCAAGGACTTTAAAGTTTACATAGCCCCACAGGAAAAAGTCTAAAGATGTGCTATAACTAGATTTTGGTGGCCAATCGACCGGCTCAAAACGTGAAATTATCTTTTAACCGAAGTGTTCTCTCAATAAATCCATTGATTGATGCGATGTGTGAGAAGGGTCGTCGTTTTGTTGAGACCAAATGTCGCCGAGATCATGCGCTTTCATTTCAGGCATCAAATAGTCGGCTGTCATGGCGCGATAATGACGCCATAATCGGTTAAGTTTTCTCACCGGCATCATTTTTGAAGAAATATGGACATATAATTCCACTGACAAAACCATTGTTTTTTCTGGATGAAATGGCAGCTCTTGAACCTCTACAGGTTGTTCTTCGTCGCAAATGCGGCAGTTTTGTTTGTTTACATACCCTCATACATGCCTCATCGCTCGAAAACGTCGGACTACTCGGAAGGTTAAGCGACTTCAGCTCTTTCATGAGCTATATTTTTTACGTTTTCAATTTAAGATCTCGACGTAAAATGTGCCAAGTCATAGCATACGGCAGTCCGTGTTGCTGAGAACCGCGCTGAATCAATTCTCCACGGTCTTGGTGTAATATTCGGTCGAATATTAACCAATAATGAATGCTGGGTCCCAGGATGGTTGATGATGTTGCGAATAGCGCGCTCAGTAGACCGATTATGTTGACCATAAGTTGAGCGAAGTGTGCAAAACACATTCTTTACAGACCGTGAATTTTTTGGTCGTAATAAAGTATGAACGTTGTTCTGCCGTAAGTATACCTTCAATAATGGAATCTCATAAAAAAAAAAATGCCAAAAATTATAGCCATAAGAACAAAAATAACATGACAGCGTGACATGACTCACGCGTGATCTGTCAAACAAAAAGTTTTCCATATAAGAGCTTTATTTTGATTAATTAGTTGTATGGCAGCTTTGCTATAGTGACCCGATATTGGCGGTTCGCAAAAATGAACAGCTTCTTAGGGAGAAAAAAAGTTGTGTGCAAAACTTTTGGTCGATATATGGACAACTGAGGGTTCGCAAATATAAAGATGGACAGGAAGAGGAACATGGCTAAATCGGCTCAGCTTTTTATGCTGGTAATTCATAGTAAATAAATTAATATATTTTTAATAGGATCTCTGACGTTTTCTTCTGGCTGTTAAAAACTTCGTGGCGAACTCAATAAACCATGTTCAGTGTAAAATTATAATTCCTTTTGTGTAGCCATTTGAGGTTAATTTAAACTTTGAATATCAAAGGTTCAACAACTTCAGTCGGTCTCTTAATATGTACATTTTTTTGTATGTTACATTATTTTTATTATATTTTAACTTTATATTTTTTGTTGTAAAGGTGTTTCTTTCTACACTTCAAGTCCACCCTAATACAAATTTATAAAATTAATTACTTTAAAACACTCTACTCAAAATGAAGTATATTTTATATGGTGAAGCGGAAAAGCTTTTAATAATATTGATGCATTTCAAGTTATGAAAATACTTAAAAAAAAAATTATTGTATTTTGCTCCTCTTCATTTCACTCCCATGTAGTATGCTGCAGTACGTAAGCGGATTTCTGTTTTTTTGTACTGATATGCTATATAAACATTAACGGTTGCAATGTCTACAAACAAGTCGACTGTGTAGAGAAAAAGCACGTAAATGCGCTGTAATTTATATATTAATAAAATGTTTTTTTTTCTTGTTTTGTTTTGCATACTTTTGTGATCAGACGTACAAACTTACTTGTATGTGGAATACATATAAATTGGCTCGCTCTCAGGCTTTAGGTTAGATCTATGCAGTGGTTTTAACGAATTTGTTTAATTTTTTGTTTGTACCACGGTGTGTTTCCCTTTCCTGTTTGGTTTTTTGATAAGCCCGATATAAAGACCGCAGTGCCCGCTGGCAGCCTATGAAAGAAAATTTTTGGCAGTTTTTCAAAATAGCAACGCAGCAAAATGAAATACACGAGTCAAACGAAAAAAAAAAATAAAAATAGAGACCTACAATTTTACAAAAACGCATAAATGACAAGTAAGGAAGGGCTAGGTTCGGGTGAACTGAAAATTTTATACTCTTGATACTTGTAAGAAGCACAGTTCGAGAAATTCCTTCAGGAAAATATAAGAGTTGGGGTTAGTATTGACCCGAGTTTAGCTATTTTTGCGAGTAACATATACTTTGCCACATACTAAGAAAATTGTTCGTTAGTCTCATTAAGATACCTCATCGAAAATCGTCTTATTAGGTATATGGGGGCTCAGGGAAGTATTGACCCAATTCATCTCATGTTTGATACATGGAATGTCTATTGTCAGAAATGGCTCTTTCTGAATTTCAATTGTATATCCCTTAATTGACCGATTCGAAGGTCTTTATATTAAGTAGATTGGGGCTGAGGGAAGTATTGATCCGTTTCAATCTTCTTTAATACACAGAAATACTAATTATCAGGATAAGATTTTCTTTGAATCCATATCCCATACATTGACCGATGTTTTCGGTCGAAAGTCAACCATAGTTACTGGAGTCTACTTTTATGGTATTTGAGGGCTTGAACTGTGTTGGTTGGATTTGGAGCGTTTTTGGTCATAAGGTTATCATCGACATATTTATTCGATTCAAACCTTTTTTAATATGTGACCTGGTCTACGGAAAGGGGGCTTAGGTGTCAAAAAAAAGGTGAACAATTAATGAGATAACGAGAAACTGACGATTATTTTTAACAGCTTTTCCCAGAAAACTAGTTTTCGCACGTTAGCTCCCTTTTCGTAGACCAGGTCACATATACGGATATGCTATTATTAGGAGAGGATTTTCTCTGAAATCATTCTACGCTGTAGCAACGTGTTACAAGAGTATAAAAACTGTCCAATTTGTGGCAAAGCGAGAAATGGTATTAGAGAGAGCAGGAGAGATAGATAAATCAAGCTTATTTTACTAACATACATATATGTGTATTAGTAGAAAAAATCGGAATAAAACCACACATTTCTACCTTTTTCATGCCAAGCATATTTTTGGGCGCTCTGCACATGCCGCTGGGCCGTTGCCTATTTTTTGCGATGCGCGTCGCGAAAAGCAGATATAAAAATTAATTTAATTTTGCTTTGTATTTATTTATGTACATATTTCTATATATGTATTTTATGCTTAAATTTACATAAGTACATAGTAGATAGGATCTCAAACAAAAAAAAAATTATGGCTTTAAGTTTAAAGCAGCCAATTTTGGTCACTGATAAATTTGTTACTCTTCGAAATATCAAAATCCAGCTTGGTTTCCAGACAAAAAATAAAAAGTGAAGCATACTTTTGTGCGCTGCTAATAACTTAGAGAGCACTTGCCTACTTTTAAGCGCTGTCAATATTACAAAGTACTAATTACACTTTCGCATTTTACTTATAAACATTTTCTCATATTTTTCATTACAGATGATGCAAAACAATAGCAACAAAGCATAGAAGCAAAAAGCAAAAACAACACAACAAGCGCACTCCAAAGCCACTCATTGGTTGTGGCCCATAAACAGCCGAAAATTGCGGTAATAACACTCAGCGTAATTAAAAAACCAACTAAAGTCGCTATTAAGCCGGAAGCAGTGCCACAGCGTGAGAGAGAGAGAGAGAGCGTCCAGTGAGCGGGCGTGTGTAGGGTGAAGCACACAGGCGATAGAGTTTAAATGGAGCACTAGAACGAACACAAACAACCGAAGGCATCAGCATTGTTTGCGTGTCAGACTTTCAGGCGCATAGTGTGAAAGGCAGCGCGAGAGAGAGAGGGAGGGAGAGAGTAACATGCAAGCTATTTATAGCAAATGGACACAGCATACGAGCACAGATAAACACGTTAATTACGAATTGAAAGCATTCTTAAAAAACGGCATATAAAAATTATTTTCTACAGTTTTTTCCTTCAATAACAACAACTTCCGCTAGAAAGAAGTTGTTAGGGTATTTGTTTACAAAAACAAGCTGTGTTCGAAGCTTTGGGCCGCTAATGTCAAGCACATTTAATGCTCCTCGCCGCAGGCTTATGAAACTGATACTAGAATATGTTGTTGTTGTGTTGAACACAACAAACGTTGGTAGTTAGCAAGCAAACAGCCTAAAAGTAGGCAATACAAAAGAGCAATTAAGCGAAATAAGCAACTAAAGCAAGGGAGCGCCAAGTGGAAGACCAAAGAAAGGCAAAGATAAACCAGCAATTTTAGCGAAGAGTAAATGGACTGTCATTAGCAGTGGTTGTTGGAGTATAACGGTAACAGCAACATTAAAAAAGAAAAATAATCGAAAAAAAATTGTGCAAAATCATAAAAATTCATAGCAAAAGGCAATGTACGAAAATTGCTAAAATAAGTGCAACAAAAATTATTAGTGAATGAAAATAATTTAAATAATAACAACAAAAACTCAATACCAGCTGCCTAACTTAGCTTGATTTGTGCGCCACAGGAGTGACTGTGGAGACAGTGATGCCGTAGCCGGCACTAATGACAGCGAGTTCATTGCACCAACAGACCGAAATGGCACGAGAGCTTGCAAGATAAATAGAAAAAACAATAACAACAACAGCAACAAAATAATGACTACATTGTGCGGCTGTCAGTTGGCATTGTGTGGTTCATCTGTCTCGCGTAAGTGAACGGGCGCAACAAAACTAATAAGACAGCAATAAAATATGACAGTGTGCTGCAGCAAATCATAACAACAAAAACAATACAACAATAAATAATAAAAAATTAAAAAAGCAGCAATTCATGAAGAATAATAGTTAATAAAAATAAAAAAAAATGTAAAAACGTAACTAACGGAATTGTTAAAATTGTTTCTAAGCACATTTCTAGTTGTAGTTGCGGCCAAAATCGGCGCTGCAAAACTCAAGTACTCTAAACTAGTATTTAATTTTGTTTAACAAATCGATGAAAGGCGCCTAAAAGTGCACAGCAAAATCACAAAAGCGCAACACGTTCATAGCTGCAAACGAAACATATAAAAATAAGCAGCATATATTTAGGCGCAAAAACAAAACGGCGAAGTGCTTTTCATTGAGTAACAGTGTGCGTTTAACTAAAACCGGTTTGAAGCCGGAACTAATTCGTATTAAAAATAATTAAAGTAATTAAACGAATAATATTAAATTAGACACAAAAAGATTTAAATAAAAAGCCAAATTGAGCGCATTAAAAATTACGCTCATTTAAAGGAGTTTAACGCCGCCAAAACAACAAAAGTTTTATCAAACAGTAAATCTCTCGATTGCATTTAAAACCACTACTACTACAAATACAACTACTACAACAATAAAACGTTAGAAATTTACTGCAAATTGTCCTCAAAAGATGTGCGCCTAATAGCCGACTACGCAGCACGCCGCAACCTAAACGCATCTAACGAAACCAACGCTGCCATTCAAGATTAACGCAACACTGCAACGCCAACGCAACGGTGGCGGAGGAGGAGGCGGGCATGTATTAGCTACCGCCCACACCACCACCACGACAGCGGCGGCGCCGCAGCAGCCGCGTACAACAACGCAATTACCGAGTGCTAGAGCAACAACAACAGTCACTACCGCTGCAGCCAGTGCAGTGTACGCAGCAGCAACAGCAGACACATGTGTTGTCAAACAGCAAGGACTGCAACAACAACAACAACAAACACAGCCACAAACACAACAACAGCAACATCAATATCACACACAACGCCATATAGCGTTATTGGTGCGCAGTAGCAGCAGATTTGCTGCTGCCGCTGCCACAGTCGCCGCCGCCATTTTTGCTGCTGCCAGCGTAGCGTGCGCTGGCATTTTGGCGGGCGCCACACCCACGCCCACACCCGCCAACGCCGCTGCCGCCACTGCCTCAGCTACAACCGCAACAACAACCGTTTCATCCTCAACGGCCAAATCGACCTCCTCGCATGACAGTACAAATGCTCGTATCGCTGTGAGTGTGGCAACTGCGGCCAATACAATAAGTAGCAGCAACAGCGGCGGCGTCGCAAACGCAATTTCAACGCAGCAGTGTTTAGTTGCTGCTGCTGCTGTTGAATTCTATACAATACAGCGGACAGGCATATCGCGTAACGCAACTACTTGCTCTACGTACACATCCGCGTCATGTGACAAATCGAACGGTAGTCGAACTCGTAGTAGAAAAAAGTGTCGTGTACGCGATCGTGATCGCGGGCGTGTTCTTTGGCGTTCGGCGTACGCCAGTAGTGTTGATAGCGTTCGTGATAGCTGTGCGAGTGAGCGTGTTAATGAGTTGAGTGTTGCTGGTGGCAACGAGGTGAACGTTGAGCGGCGAACGGAGCGTTACGAGCGCAAAATTGGCGCAAGGCTGCGATTTGTAGGCGATGCAACGTTTTGCGGAAGAAGTGTGAGTACACGCTAATTAATTGAAAATCATATTATAATATAGTCTGATTAATATTCATATTTAGTATAAAAAAAATCGATATGGAAGCGTGAAAAAAATGTAGAAATAAATATCAAAGAAAATTTTGATATTTTTATGTAATAGTTTGATGGGTATTAATGTTCACCAAATAGTCTTCGATCTAGAGTAGTTTTTAATTTTATAAAAAATAAACGAAAAAACAATAACTTTTTACACTTCACACTCTCAAAAATTGGTTGAAAGAAGCCTCAAGCCCCAAATCATCTCCAAGTATAAGATCGGAATGGTGGATCCTGCGCTTTCTGCTATTTTTCTTCATTATTTAAAAATAATAAGCAGTATCTACTATTTGATTTAAATATTTCGTCCTTATTTTGGTTGGAAAATGAATTCACTATAAAAACTTTCTCTAATAATTATTTCATGAGCCTCACTGTTTAACATAAAACATGTCTTCAGAAGTATGCCTTTTAATGGATACATATAGTACATTTCTTATCGTAAACAAGAAAAAACGTTAACTTCGGTTGCACCGAAGCTAAATACCCTTTACAGGTGCATTTCTCTTAGTAACTATGTGTTCAGTTTGTATGGATTTGTATATGCTATAGTAATCTGATCTAAACAATTTTTTCGGAAATTATGTTATTACCTTAAGCAGTAATCTATGTCGAATTTCGAGCAGATATCACGTCAAATGTGAAAGTTTTCCATACAAGCTCTTGCCTTAACCTGGATATAGTTAACCGATCTGAACAATTTCTTCGGAGATTACATTTTTGTCTTAGAAAATAATATATACCAAATTTTGTGAAGATACTATACATTGTCAATTGCACAAGTTTTCCATACCAGCACTAGATTCCAATCGTTCAGTTTGTATGGTAGCTATATGCAAGTTAACTCTGATATTATATCGTCAAATGTGAAAGTTTTCTATACAAGAACTTGATTCCGATCGTTCAGTTTATATGGCAGCTATATGTTATAGTAGTCCGATATCGGCAGTTCCGACCAATGAGCAGCTTCTTGAAAGAAAATGACGTTTGCAAAATTTCAAAACCATGTCTTAAAAACTCAGGGACTAATCCGTGTATATACAGACAGACGGACAGTCGGACATGGCTAAATCGACTCAGCTCGACATATTGATCATTTATATATGTATATACTTTATAGGGTCTCCGACCCTTCCTTCAGGGTGTTACAGACTTCGTGACAAACTTAATATACCCTGTTCAGGGTAGAAATATAGCTACAGCTTAACTTATTTAACTCCTTTGCTGAGTTATCTTAAGCAGACACTAAATTTTGGGGTTACATAGTATAATTAAGTCCGAAGTTCTAGCTTTGAAGCTTGATATCTCCTTTGTATTTTGAACTAACACTATAAATCTAACGTAGCTTTAGCTGGGTGAAACTTACCAAGTATTTGATTATTACTGAAGTCTATTATTTACCTGCGTAATCTGAAATATGGGAATTTGTTATAAGCAAATGTCATTTATGACATGCTGCAGATTGTTCGAGTTCTCAGAGTAATGGAGACCTTACTTTCATGCATACAGACGATTGTAATTGTCTTAATTCCGTTGGCTGGCGAATTTAATTGTGTTCGAACCCATGTATGCCCACATATATTTCGTACACGTGCATACGATGACAAACAAGAACAGCAATTTATATCTATAAAGAAAAGGTTATTACAAATATTCAATGATCTGCAAGATCAACTTACCGCAGTGTCTCAGCCTATCTCTTCGGCGTTCGGAAATTGAGTGAATTATAATCGGCGTTCCAACAGTATGGACACCGAAAACGAACGTCGGGAATAAAGGACACTGCGATAACTCACAATAATGTGCTTAAACTAGTAATTCACAGTGGTCCTTAAACTGATTAAACTATTAACTATAAATTCGTTACAAGTAATCGCCGTTTTGTTACAGTAATATATACCGTTATCTCATGATAATTGATCTCTTTGATAAATTTCCACGAATTGAGACTTGGCTGTATCTTTCAAGAGGGAAATATCGAGTTATCTATATTTCGTTAAAGCTGCGTTGTTGGTTTTTGTAAAGAAAACATTAACCTGCTATTTTTTGATCAACTATTTAGAATTTTTTTAGCAGAATAGCTACGCCAGATTTTCTTTTTCTTTGAGATACTATTGGAGATTTGTATGACGTATAAAATGAATACAGATATTAGGTTGAATTACCTTATGTTAAAGACCTCGAGGGAATGATCTCTGGAAAGAAATTGTCATAACCGAGGCCTTTTGGAAGTAAAATACTAATCCTACTACCAAAACCGCGGAAATTCCTTCAGGGGCAGGCAAAAGTATATATTAAAAACTGTTGAGAAAGAATTAATTAGCCATTATTCGAAAAAATCCTCAATAAATTAGATTCAAATTTAGTTCTTCATGACTTACATTGCAGTTCACAAACTTAGACTTATTCTAATTACTACACTTGCTTTTAGTTCGCGTCAGATAAAATTATACTAAAAAGATTTTCAAATGAGCTAATAACTCAACCGAAGTGGCTAAATTTAATATATTGAGTTAATGTGGAATACGTCAACCAGAGACCAAGATATGCATATACCCATTTCAGTTTAAATCAGCGCCAAACCACATAGTTTTTAAGAAAATCTGTTCATTTTCATTTTATTAAAATATTACATTTTGACTAACCTTTCCGGCACAAAATCAGATGGATAGACGGAAATCATTTTATGGCGTATATTTGCAACAGAAATAGGGTTGTTTTAATTTTGACATTGCTCAGATATAATTGAGAACATATTTTGAAGCAGTTTTCCATATAATCAAATCATTATAACCAGCATATGGGAGTTGGAGATAGTGTTGCCAGCAACACATACTATTAATATGCCACATACTAATAAAAAGCGCCTAGGGTTTCTTTAAGGTGCCTCATTAAAATCACCAATCAAATGGTGTAAAGTCAGCCGAATGTTCAAAAACACTGTTATTAGTTATTGAGTAAAAGACGCTCTCCATTTTCTTTAAGCTAACTCACATATTGGCTGATGTTTGCAGTATAAAGTCACCCGAAAGTTTGAATATCTTTCCATTAGATATATGGAGGCTAAGAGAAGCTTCTATCCTTTTTTGACAAGAAGGCAAGAAAGCATTATCACTGAATTTCAATTATATATTTCACACATTGACCGATATTTATGGTCAAAAGTCAATTATAGCTACTGAGTTCCACATATTCTGTACATATGTAGACGCTTAAACAGTTTTGGTTCGACTTGTAAAAATTTTGGTTATACCATGGCATATTTCCAAAGCATTATTTGTGCAAAGGATTCTCGTTAAATTGACTGCTTCTTGATTTGCACACCAGAATGTGAAAAAATTAAAAGGAGTTAAAAATTGTATTATCTGACAAGTAGGCGTGGTTGTAGCCTAATTTTCGTAAGATATGGAATTTCACCTAAAAGATGGCGGTGCCATGCTTGTTGTCCATTTTTGAAGCTGGCTTCTGTAAAGCGTGCTTATACTTACATACATACAGATGGACATAGTTACATCGACTCAGTCCGTTACGTTGATCAGTTATATATTTATTTAAAATTATATGCGACATTTCCTTCTGAGTGTTACAAACTCAGTGGCAAACATAACGTACGTTACTCTATTCTGAGTGTAGGGCTATGAACTTTCAGCCTTTTCATGCCTATGTTAAGCATTTCATTTCCAACTTTAGCAATGAACTTAAATTTTTTTTCTAAAATATTGTTAAAAAAAACAAATAGGAAAACACTCAAACACATATTTACGCATAAAACCAAGGAACATGCTATAAGATTGCTATGAGCTTTAATTAATTTTATTTGGCTATTATTCTTCTAGAATGCAATTATTTAATTACGTGATTGTAGCATTTTTCGACAACACATATACGTACTATATACACTATTAGTATATGTAGATAACAATAGATGCATATTTGTGCTCATACAGGTATGCGCTTTGTGTGCTTGCCTTTTGGTTTTCTCATTAGTTCATTACAGTTATAACTTATATCCACATAAGAGGTTGAGGTTTAGTGAACTTTGCACATGTGAGAATTCCAACAATGGCTTCACTCAGGTTGGAAGTGAACAGTTGCTAGTCAAACAATACAAGCGATGGCATACCATATATATATAAGTATGTGTTTGTGTATGTAGCTAATTGTAATTATGTGCACTTATAAGCATAGGTCATATTTCTGGCTGTGTGTATGTGTGTGTAACCGTTATTATGGTCTATTGTCATTCATTGTATACTTCCGGCTGCATTCAAGAGGGAAAGAGCACACACACACAAACGTACGAAGGCACACAAAGCCATAACAATGCCATTAAGTATAAGCAATAACAAAAGTGTATTCTAACGGAGCTTTAAAAGTCATTCATGATACCTGAATAAATCTTTTATTGAAGGCAATAAATAAGATGGTTCAAAATATTAATGCTTTACAATGGAAATAAAAAAATTACCAGAACTGTGAAATAAAAAATTAAAATAATATTTTCATGATTTTTAAAAACGATTGGTCTAAAGCTTACACTAAAATTAATTTTAGTTTTTTTTTGCTAAATGCAAGCTTTCACTATTTTAAGCGAGCTAACTGAATTAAATTGCAAAATCATCAAACAAGCTTCACAAAATTCGGTGAAAGCTTTCATTTTTCTATAAAAATAGATACGCTAAAGCTCATCGAAATTGCAAGTTGGTGTTTTTAGTGAAAGCACTAATTTTTTCTTTAAAAATAGTCTATAGCTCTTCGAGAAAAACTGTTTGAAATTCAACGAACGTTTTTTCTTAAAACAAAAATTGTTTGAAGCTCATTTAAAAAATTTCAGTGAAAACTTTCATTTCTCTTCAAAAAATTTGTTTTAAACTCATAAAAAAAATTTTGTGAAAGCTTAAATTCCTCTGAAAAAAATAGTCAGGCTAAAGCTCATCGAAAAAAGTTGTAGTTGGTGTTTTCGGTGAAAGCACTCATTTTACTTTAAAAAATATAGCTAGAGCTCATTGAGAAAATCTGTTTAAAATTTAAGGCAAGCTTTCGTTTCTCTTAAAAAAATGTTGCAATCTCATAAGAAAACATTAAGTCAAAGCTTTTATTGTTCGATAAAAAGGACAGGTTAAAGCTCATCAAAACCAGTTGTACAAACTGTTTTCGGATTTTTTTTTAAAGAAACAGGCTATAGCTCATTAAAAAAATTGCACAAAAAAGCTCTCATTTATATTTTAAAGAAACAGTCAACAGCTTATCAAAAAAATCTGAACAAAATTTCTTGAAAGTTCATTATTCTTTAAAAAGAATGGTCTAAAGCTCATAAAAAAGAGCTGTACAAAATTCAGCGAGAATTGGTCATATAAATGTGTATAAAATTCAGTGAAAGCTCTCATTGTATACTACAAGATCGGATCTTTTTAAAGAAAAAGTCTGAAGCTCATAAAAAAAGTAGTACAGAAAAAGCTCTAATTTACATTTTAGGGAAATAGATCACAGCTAATCGGAATAATTTGTACGAAATTCGGTGAAAGCTTTCGTTTTTCTTTAAAAAGCGGTCTAAAGCTCATCAAAAAACGTTTTTTAAAATTCAGCAAAAGCTCATCAAATAAATGTGTACAAAATGCAGTGAAAACTTTTCTGCACAAAATTTAGAGAAAGCTTTTGTGATTTTTACAAATAAATTATTTAAACTCTTCAATAAAAGCTGTATAAAATTCAGCAAAAGCTCATCATTAAAATATGTACACAATTCAGTGAAAGTTCTCATGGCACAAAGCAACTTCGAATTTTAATTTTAAAGAAACAGTTTATAGTTCTTAAAAAAGTTGTACAAAAAAAGCTCTCATTTATATTTTAGAGAAACAGTTCACAGCTGCTCGAAAAAATGTGTACGAAATTTGGTGAAAGCTTTCGTTTTTCTTTAAAAAAAATGGTAATATTCAGCGAAAGCTCATCAAAAATCAATTCAGTGGATACTCTCATTGTTCTACAAAAAGTATACAAGCTAAACCTCCTCAAAAAAATCTGTACAAAATTCAGTGAAAGCTTTTTTCTTCTTTAAAAATAAATTATATTAAAGTCAACAATAAAAGCTGTACGAAATTCGGTGAAGGCTCTTATTTTTCTATAAAAAAAGCTCATCATAAAAAATTGTTTAAAATTCAGATTGATGTCATCAAAGGCACTCGATTGATTAGTTAGATGCCAAAATATGAACAAAATATTATATTAATACGTCTGAATGTTTCTTGTACAGGATGCGTAGTGCTTCATGTCGGTACAAAAACACTGCTAAGCCTAAAAAATGTTATAATCGCCTCCTATAAGAAGATTATTATTTGTTTAGAAGGTATCAAAGAGGAAGGAAAAATTAGCATTTTTTGCAACAATAGTTTGTCATGAAGGTTTGCCTTAAGCACTTATTGATTTGAGGATTGCCGATAAATATATTTTTTTAAATAATGAGACAAAAAGAATAGTGGTTTTAAAATTTGGTGAGCACAGGAAATTACCAATGATTTTTTCTTGTAGAAAGTGAACAGTTTGATACAGAATATGATATGGTGCGCCATCTAGCGGAAATCTGTAATTATGAGGATTTTTTTTTTATAATTTACGGGAAGCTACAAACCGCCATTGATAATGAATTTCAAAGACTGTTTCGTTTCCTTGAATATGAATATGGATCAATAAGTATTTTGACGCAAGTCCAGGGCAAAACGGTAACTTTTCGGGCATAAAATCCTGTTCCATATAACTCAAATGGATTTTCTGTTCATCAAATATAGTCTATAATATTAAGCACTACAAGTTAGTGTGAAATGAAGCAAATGAAACAGAAAACCTCCTTCTAAAAGTGTAATGATTTGTTATAAGCTAACCAACAAAATTGGATGGCAAACAAATGGCAAGGAAAAAGATGGCGCACCCTGTGTGTGTGGCTATATGCGTACAAATTTATTCACAGCATTCAATATACCGTATTTCGTTAAGTACATATTTGCACAGTAAACAAAATACTCATAACTGTTTCTAAGGATTGCTTTGTATATGCCACAATTACAATTACAAATTATGCTTTGAGTGGCAAGGCACAGACGAAGGCATGCGAGTGAGTGAATCCACCGACATAATATGCGTTATGTCGCTAAGAATAACTAAGCTACAGAATGTGAGTTATGCGTAAGGACAGCAGTGAAATGGAATATACATATATTCATACTGTTATATGTATGTGTGTGCGTGTGCGTGTATAAATATTGTTTTTTTTTCTAGCTTATTCCCATTCGGCATTCACACAGCCCCTACAGTTCCGCTGTGGTATTTAATTTGTCTGATTTTGTTTACTTTGCTATACATTACGCTTCATGACATATCTATATATATACAAACATACACATTTAAAAATATACTACTCTATTATGTATGTATGTATATGCAAGTGTGCGCCCATATTAGCTTTGCGCACCCACTTGGCGCACTAACTGGCTTTATGACTGACGAAACGCTCAAACCGAAGTTGGTCGGTTGGCACCGTTGGCGACTCTTCCAATTACGACAACAACAAAAACAAATGCGGTAGATATGTTGTCCTAACTAGTACTACTTTACTATTTGCATCGTTAGCGTTCTGCTTAATGCGTGTACGCTTCTGCGGGTTATTTGCTTTTGACTTTGCCAGCTTGACTTGTTATCCCTTTTGCAAATGTTTTCAGTTTTTTTCTTGCTTCTGTTCTGACTTACATTTTTCTTCATTCTTTATCCTACGCGTATATTTATATGCTGGCAACTTCAACAACCAGCCAGACTGGAGACTTCATTGTTTTGTGTACTCAAACCTGTGCGCCAACCACTCCCCACTCACCGCTTAACCTCCAGCTTAACTCCTTTGCTTGCTCTCACCTATCACATTTTATTTATTTGCCATTTGCTCTATTTTCGGCGACAATTTACTTCATTTTCTTGTTGGTTGTTCTGTTGTTTAGTGATTATGTGAAATTTGTGTGCGCTTTGATAACGATGTGGCATGCCAGTATCACATAATTTATGCTTTTTAGAGAAGCTGTGATTTTTTTTTTTGGAATATAAATTTTATATAGATATAAAGGAAGTACCGAGGTAGTTTTTTTTTTTTTATCGAAAATCCTCATATATTAGTAGCTTAAGCATTTTTGGGATATATATATATTTCTTTTTTCCCAAATACAATATTGTCTGTTCAGTGTATAAAAATGTAGTTACTGAATATGAATTGTTAAATAACAATAATAATGAAACTGTGATGTTTAAAAAATAGTAAAACTAAAGTGTATCTTTACGATATTGGTACATATTGCGAAATATATTTATGTAAAAAATTATATGTTTACAGAGCCCAAAATATAAATTTTAGTGTCAGTTAAAGAGCTTCGAGTTAGCAAACGGTATACCAGTTTTAATACTTGTTTGAAAATAATTCATAATATTGCTTTAAAAATTGTGTCTTTGTGACCTTGAAAAGTTATCGTGATACTATACTGACGTTTCTAAGAAGAAAAAAAAAAACGTATATAATTATCATAAATATTATCACCAAGAATTTAGCTTTATTAGGTTAGGTTAGATTAAACTGGCCAATAAGTCCCGTAAGACTAGTTTGGTCCGTTGCTGCTGGTTAAAGTGCAGTTGCTAAGTCTAAGAGGAGTAGTCAAACTATAGGATGCCTACGCTTGACGCGAATTTTAACAAACTCTGCGGCCTGACTATCGATCCCTTCTCAAGAGTGTCATACCGTGGGGACCGCAGATGCTTACAGCGTAGTCTTGCCAATGCGGGACAAATGCACAAGAGATGCTGCGTTGTTTCCCTGCTGCCCTGCTCTAAGCCTTCCTGCAGTTCAGACAGGGATTAGTTAGTATTCCCTTCATGTTCCTACAGTCTATTCTATCGAGTTTTGCACACATGAAACTCGTTCTGTGTGATCGTCCTATAGGCAATGCATGACTTTCCAAATGTTGATTACCCAGTATATATGCGACACTATGATTTGAATTGCCTACAGGTGCATTAGAAGCTAGCCCCACGGCTTTCTCAATACAAATACCTCAGGTAAAATAAAATGCAGTGGTCTGCTAACTTAAAAAGTTGCCTTATACATCACCTCCATCGTCCATTTTCGAGCCATTCTTCTTCTTTATTTGCATAGACACCGCTTACGTGATTATAGCCGAGCTAACAACAGCGCGCCAGTCGTCTCTTCTTTTCGCTACGTGGCGCCAATTGGATATTCCAAGCGAAGCCAGGTCCTTCTACACTTGGTCCTTCCAACGGAGTGGAGGTCTTCCTCTTCCTCTGCTTCCCCCGGCGGGTACTGCGTCGAATACTTTCAGAGCTGTAGTGATTTCGTCCATTCGGACAACATGACCCAGCCAGCGTTGCCGCTGTCTTTTAATGACAGACACATTTGGTTTGCTTCCTTGTCCAGTCTGGAGAAAGCAGAACTTAGGGCGCGGGTGTTGAGGCCGATCAATATCGTCGGCATACGCCAGCAGCTGTACACTCTTATAAAAAATTGTACCTTCTCGTTTCAGTCTCTGCAGTTCGAATTATTTTCCCCAGCAGTAGATTGAAGAAGTCGCACGATAGGGAGTCGCCTTGTCTAAAACCTCGTTTGGTATCGAACGGCTCGGAGAGGTCCTTCCCAATCCTGACGGAGCTTTTGGTGTTGCTCAACGTCAGCTTACACAGCCGTATTAGTTTTGCGGAGATACCAAATTCAGACATCGCGGCATAAAGGCAGCTCCTTTTCGTACTGTCGAAAGCAGCTTTGAAATCGACGAAGAGGTGATGTGTGTCGATTCTCCTTTCACGGGTCTTTTCCAAGATTTGGCGCATGGTGAATATCTGGTCGGTTGTTGATTTTCCAGGTCTAAACCCACACTGATAACGTCCAATCAGTTTGTTGACGGTGGGCTTTAATCTTTCACACAATACGCTCGATAGAACCTTATATGCGATGTTGAGGAGGCTTATCCCACGGTAGTTGGCGCAGATTGTGGGGTCTCCCTTTTTGTGGATTGGACATAGCACACTTAAATTCCAATCGTTGGGCATGCTTTCGTCCGACCATATTTTATAAAGAAGCTGATGCATGCTCCTTATCAGTTCTTCGCCGCCGTGTTTGAATAGCTTAGCCGGTAATCCATCGGCCCCCGCCGCTTTGTTGTTCTTCAGGCGGGTAATTGCTATTCGAACTTCTTCATGGTCGGGTAATGGAACGTCTGATCCATCGTCATCAATTGGGGAATCGGGTTCGCCTTCTCCTGGCGTTGTACTTTCACTGGCATTCAGCAGGCTGGAGAAGTGTTCCCTCCATAATTTTAGTATGCTTTAGGCATTCGGATATAGATATCTCGAGTGTTGCGCGTAGCTTACATGCCTTTATGCCTTTACGTTTACTATGAATCTTCTTTCCCAAATCAAAAATTAGGTCAATACGTTGTTTGTCCAACTGTCATTACCCGCCGAGCTATGGCCGAAGGTTCTGTAAATTCACCTACTTCCCGCCGATTTTGCTGCGCAGTTTTCAACGAAGAGATTTATAGGTGGTAGGTTTAGTCCCAGTTCAAGAGCCACCGTTGGAGTTGTTCTTAAAGCTCATAGCATATAAAGCATTGGTAGCTTTCCTCACCCTTTCTTCCACGTTGTGCTTCAATAGCAGTTTGCTGTCCCAGACTACCTCAAGGTACTTGGTTCGGTCCTTGCAAAAGAGTTGTGTCCCATTTATCGAAGGGAACCTCCATAGATGAATTTTGTGCCTTCTTGTGAATATAAATAAATCCGTTTTCTCAGGATTCAACTCTAGACCCGCTTGCGATGCCCAATTTCGAACTGTTTTGTATTTTGCTTTATTAAAAAGATAACAGTTTGCCATTATGTTTTAAAGACGATTTCGGAGAAGTGATCACCGCAGAGGACTCGCTCTGTCCTTTCTTTTCTCCCCCAGAAGCTTCTCATTTGTCAGAACCGTCAATGTCGAATCAGTATAACACATAGCTACCTCACAAACTGAAAGTTCGGAATCAAGTTCTTGCATGGAAAAATTTTGTATTTGAAGAGATATCTTCGAGAAATTTGGTACGAATAATGGTCTAAAGAATTGGTGCAATCTCTGAAGATATTATTGAGATCGGAGCACTATAACATGTAGCTGCCATACAAGTTTCCGATCTATCTGAAGTTCTTGCATGAAAACTCTTTTATTTGTCAAGACACCTTCATGAAATTTTGCCTAGGTTATCATCCAAGGCATTGCTATGACTTCCGCATATATTGCTTGGTTCGATAAAAATCGGAATAAATTCCTTTTTATACCCTTTTATGCCATAAAAAATGCATAAAACCGAAGTAATCTTTTTCTTGTTTGTTATAAATTAAAATGAATGCCTTTGTCTCAAACAGCGCACAGTTTCCGAATGATCGAAGTAGTTCGAACTTACACATATAATTTTGGATAGCTGATGTTTAGTTCTAACTGTCTGTGCGAACAGCTGGTATAATGCGTTCGATTCGCTACCATTTAAGCGAACTTAAAACAGCTATTATTGTTGGGTGGCTTATATATCAGTGTGGTTTTTTTTCTATATATACAAGTATTTATACATAGCAATAGATAACTTTCTTACCGACAGAATAACTTCTTTTTCTTTGATGTTTTGAAAAGGGAAATTTCAAGAGAAATTTGCATAAATTACTATTTTTTATATTGCTCTATTAATGCACGAGACATGAATGAAGCACTTCTCAGAAAGTTTATATCAATGCTTTAGCTGTTTGAAGTAATTCTTTACGAAATTGGAGATATTTGAGTATGCTCTGGATTACTTTAGGTTTTTGAGAGGTATTAAAGGTATGTGCGAGCATAAATGTGAATTGTGTTTTACTTACTATGAAAATATTTTATTTACAATGAAATATCGAACAAACTGACGGTATTACAACAAGCTGTGGAACTATTGAAGCCGCGTTAAATGTGGGTACTACGAAATGCTGAAATATTCTGTTGAAATTTGAGTTGAGTATGAGTGAACTTCAGTGTGGCACACTAAATGCTCTTAAATGTTCTTAAATGTTGTTGTTTATTTTGCGGTGTGTGTGAGAAATGTATGACAGAGCATAAAGGCACACATATAGACCTCGCAAATATAAATATGCCAACAGAAAACATTCGATACAGACCTGTGAACACACAAATGTTTGTCAAAGCAGACTAAATGATACATATGGAGATATATATACATATATATGTATATGTGCGTGCGTGTGTATATGAGCTTAAGTGTGTTTACTAGTGGCAGTTTTCGCAACATTGTGCTATAAAAATAAAACTTGCCTCACCAAATATTGTAAAAAATATTTTTACGATAATTTTGGTTCGTGCTACAAAACTCATCTACGCAGAAATAACGTTGAATGTTGTCAGTTGAAGGCGCAAAGTCGTATTTAAAACAAATACACATACATTTTTTGCATGAAGTATGTATTTAACGAAAATACTACAACAACATAATAATAATAATTTCATGAGTTGTTGTGTGCCTTGCCTTGTCTTGTTGGCACTCGTGTTTTTTTTCAGTTCCCGCAATTCTTTTATACATCGGCCGTTTTCGTTGCTCAAATGGCACTTTTTATGTTATTAAGAAAATCGAAAAGCTGCAAAATATTACACTCATATTCCACAAATATACGTTGCGTTAGTTTGTATGTATGTATTTTTATGTTTTTACAATCTGCGTTGCTAGCTTGTCTGAGTAGGCTCAAGTTTCTGCTGATTGCGCACGAATGCGTGGCTAATAACGAGAGGGGAGGAAAAGGCAGCTGTGGTTTTCTATACATGTGTTTGTAATGCTGTAGGCCTGTTTGTGTTTTTGACATTACTTAAAAAACTCATAAAATTTTATATACGAGATTTTCTTTAACTCTAGAAAAATAAAAAAGTTTTACAACTATTAAACCAATAAAAAAAATTTATGATTTTCAAATTAAGTGCTTCTTTTTTGTGTGGAGTTATTGTAATTTAACATGATTAAATTTAGGAAAATTTTATATTAGTTGTATTAAGAAAAGAATTTTTTAATTAAAAGTACTTAATGCCTCAAAGAAAACATTTTCCTCTTTGGCTCATTGCGTAACAATTAGTCCAGCGGTATTACATCGCACGTGCTTGGAGGCCTCGCTAAAAAATCCTCACCAAAAAATGTCTAATATATGTTAAATTGAGTGTTTCGTTGACTGTATGGCATGTAACTCCGTCTTGTTGGGACCAATTGTCGTGCACATCAACTTCTTCCAATTCAGCCACGAAAAGTCATTAAGACTGTATTCTAGTCTAGAATCCCGAATTTCAATCGTTTTCTGCAATTGATGAAAAGCGTACGATATTTTGACTATCCATTTTATAACATTTGTTTATTTGAAGAGAACTCAAAATTACTTTAAAAACATGTAAGGAATGGCTAAGTTCGGGTGCAACTGAACATTTTGACCGGTAAGCTGCTTTGATGTGGCTTTTTCGACTTCGGCGCACCTTTATCACGATATTCGGCCGATTGATCGTATGTCTCTGGGTCATAAGCATTGATTCAAGACTCATCACCGCATTGTTTCACAGACGTTAAGACGAAGGAGTTTTTCGAAAAAAACTGAGTGATTTTGGAACCATTCGTGCTTTCACTTAATAAATGATCTTTCAAAACGGTTTCCACTAAGCTTCCCGATATTTCAACGATACCAGTAAAATATCTGACTGTTAAGGGGGTATTCTGGTCTAGAAGCATGAATTTCAGGTAATTTTTAAAGTGTCGTAAAAAAAGCAATTAATATTTTTACTATCCATTTTTTTATTAGTTATTTGTTAATTTTAGAAGAGTACAGAAAAAAATTAAAAACTAAAAAAAGTAAAAAATTTCAAAAATTATGAGCTGACGAAGTGGGGGTCTCTAAAAATTTCCATGTGACCATACCCATGATTTCAACCCTCCTAGTTATCTGAAACCAAAAAAAAAAGATAGTTAATCCAGAATAATGTCGCAATAGCCGGAACTGCGGAAAAGTGGGAAAACATTTTTTTCACAAAATGGCGACTGTCTGAAAAAAAAAGTTTTTTTGGATCACTTTTTCTGACTATTTCGAATTTTTTAAAAATAATAAAAATAAAAATTTGGGAATGGGGCTAGTTCCAACCATAGACAAGCCTATAAAGAAGACTCTGTAAAAATTTCAAGTAAATCGGTCTAGTAGAACCTGAGAAATTGTGGGTATCGTTCCGAAAAAGTCAGTTTTGAGAAAAACGCGTTTAAAGTTTAGGAGACAATTCTAGTGAACACGGAAGCCACGTCACAAAATCGGCTGTATCTCCGAAAATAAGTCGAAAAATCCTTCCAAGGTCATATTTTTGAAAGTCTAAACTTTCAAGATATGCAAAAAAAAATCGAGTTTTTTTAAATCCTAGACAAGAATACCCCCTTAAACATTGATTCTCAAGCATCAATTCCTTTATTTTATTGACGTGTTGATCATCAGTTAATATCATCGCGTCCTCCACCCTTTTAGAGATATATTTTGACCACATAAATTATTGAATAATGAAAAACTTCGATTTTTTCAAAACTCTAGGCAAGAATACTCACTTAATCATGTTTCTAAAGCGTTACCCAAAGACTTCAAACATTTTGATTTTGAAGAGATATGGACCAGTAATCCACTGTGCCTGCAGAGCATGCCAAACGGTGACTTTTTGAGTAGTAACCGCGTTTCAAAAATGGCTTGTGGATTGCCGTTATCCTAAATGCAACATTGTTTTTTAATAACGTGCCCTTTCAATCAAAAGTGAGCTTCAGCGCTGAACACTTTTTATTTTTTGCTGATTGATTCCACGCTCTTAAAATTGTTGACTTGCAAACTGGTCCAAGTGTTTTTTTACGTCCTCATTTGGGGTAAGGGTTCTCCAATTCAAAATATTTTGCAGAAACCGGAACAAGTAATAGTCCAAAGATGTCAAGTCGATAAAATACAGTGGGTGTACTAACACATCCCACTCAAGCAGAAAAAACGTTTGGTAAGTCATCAAAATTGTATGAGGTCTCGTATTATCCTATTGGAACACTACACCTTTGCTATTGATAAATTCTGGCCTCCTCCGTTTGATTACATCACGCAATTTGGCCAGCTGAGCACTAAAGACTTCAAAACTAATCCTGGTGTTAGCGGGAAAGTGCCTAAAATATACGGCTTCTTTGAAATCCCACCAAACAGACAACATAGTCCTTATTTTGCAATGACGCTTGGTCATCACATTACATAATTTTTGTCTTGCTTGTACTCCAATTTTACCTTTTTGATAGTAGCGTAGTAAAATATTCCAAAAATCCTGTTTTCGATCAGAAATCTACGAGAGGGCACAAAAACTATTCCTGAATATTTTAGAAAATTTAATAGTTATATGTTTTTTTTTTTTTTAATTTAAATATATTTTTAGTAATCAATATGACTTCCCTTGTTATTTATTATTGAAGATATACGAAATGGTATCCACCTAATTAAATCTTGCAATAAAGACAAATCTTAATTTGCTCTTTCCCTTTGGATTGCTCTTCCAATAATGCTTGGCCCTAAGGCATACACTTTCTTGGACAAAATGTCCCATAAAATTTCGATGGGATTTAGATCCGGACTTATTGCAATTTATGAATGTTTCGTGCTTTCCCAAACACCTCGAATAGGCGCAGCTTTTTGAATTTATGAGTTGTCATGTTGAAAAGCCCAATATTGTTAACTGAACTGCACTAACACGTTATCTAAAAGATCTATGTATTTTTCTGAGTTCATTTTGTGTGACACAAAACAAACTTGAGTCGGAATTGAGATGTTCAAATTCGGCCCATATTATAAACGATCCGCATTGAAAGTTTTTAGCGAATCGGGTTTCTTTCTCACGACGAATATCACGATAGTAATATTGAAAACCGTCGGGGCCATCTAAATTAAACTTCTTCTCGTCACTAAATATGGCGTATTGCAACTCGATGGCCCAGAAAAGGTACTTTTCTGCAAACTGAAGTCGCGCCAACTTGTGTCTTTACAAAAGTCTAGGTTAAGCACTTTTCTTTTCAAATCGAATGGTGTTATCTGCTTTCAGGATTTGTTGGACGCGTCGAGTGGTGACTGGAAGACACAATTGCCACCCAATTTGAGAGGAGCTTATGTTCTTATTAACCGCCAAACACCTGATTTGTCGAACTTGCCTTTTTTATTGTTGTCGGCCTGTTTGAGGTGTTTTACCATAGGTCTTGGGATCCTTTAGAAAATTTTCAATCGTATTCTTATTTCTTTTCATACATATTTCTTTTCATCCGCGTGGCAATTTTTCCTATGGATATTCTAGCTTCTAAGAATGCTAGTATTTGGGACTGCTCCCCAATAGTGAGTTTGGTACCGCATGGCATTTCTGTATACAAATTGATATGAGGCAGACATTAAATTTATTTATGCGAACACTTACCTACATCTAATAGCGACAAACAAATAACTGTCCCATATAAATAGTTATTTCGGTTTCGCTAAGTGTGTATATATACATATTTATATATACAAATACAATATATTCTCATATATACGCGCAAAACAGTAAGCTCAAACTGAAACCGATTTGCCAATGCGAAATGCCAGCGTAAAATAATCTGAAAAAAAAAAAACTAGCTAGTGAGCGCAAGACAGTAAACCCAAACTGAAACCGATTTGCCAATGCGAAATGCCAGCGTAAAATAACTGCCATTTTCTGCTTAAAAGCTTTCGCTAGCGGCCCATCATATACGTATTTTCGTGTATGTGGATGCACGAGTATCGAGTAAGCGCGCATTAGCGAAGGCGTGTATCCTTTAAAATGCTCAAATATCAAGTAAACGACAGCGACTTAGTGCACAGAAACCCGAAAGACACTCGACACTTTGACACTTGGCGATGGGGGTTACTTAATTTGGTGGCGATGCTTGCTGGCGGCAGTGTTTTTCGGCATGTCGCTTAAGTATTTGTGTACACAGACAGCGATGTCGAGTAACAGGATACGCAGGCTGACAGCGACGACGACAGGCGAGTCAAGCGAAAACAAGCAAAGCAGTGAGTTGTTGGCCTGTGCCGAAGTGAAGTGGAGGCGGGAACGCATATAGAGCCTCTTGATTGAAGTAGCATATAATTTCGACGAAAATCGAAAATCTTTTGTAGGAGCGATTTAACAGCTATACAAATTTACATACATATTATTTATATATGGAAATTGCTGCCGAATTACAGGCATGCTTGTGATGTCTATTCTTGTATGTATGTGTGTATGTGCGTGTTTGTAGCCGAAGTAGATGCTCAGTTCATGCTTAAAGTGGTGAGTAAGCATGAAGATAAGTGTTGCTTATGCTTCGAATGGGGTATCGAATGTGCCAAGTTTGATTTCAATGCACACAAATACAGCCACACATACACACACAGATTTGAAATTCTTTTAAAGCAAAGTAAATACAAGCACACAAGCCGTTCAGCACATGCAAACAAACGACTGACAGCAACTAAATGAATGCCAAAAAATTAGGAAGCACAAAAATATTACTCATACGCAGCGTACTCCGCCTACACTCCATGTTGCCATAAATATATCTGCCTGTACTGATAAGCGAAATTTTTAAACGCTCTTCACATCAGCGCACACACCACACGCTTGGGCGCAGCCTTATTGCCTTACGCTGTGCCCGACACATCAACAAGCTGTCAGGAAGCCGGAGATGAATGCCATGCCATGTGTGCAGAAGGCTGTGTATTATCTTTGGACTTTGACTTTAGTGTGGAGTGGTATTGACTTTGCCCTTATGCTCTGCTATTATTTTCGACTTTCTTTCCTAAATTTACATTTGTTTGCAATTTTCTCCTTATGTGCCACTTCATCTTCGTTTTTTCTCCTTAAACTTGATGCTTATCAGACGTTCGTCAGTTGGATACTTCAACTGTGTTGACAAACGCACACACAGCGAGTTAGACATATTGCAGTATATTAATGCGTACATTAACACCCTTACATAACACGACAACTTGACAGTGAGCAGGGCATTACGTATATGTGTACCACATATACTTTTTTACATAGGGCCTTAGCGCTGGCAACACATAACCTCTTTTATACTGTGTGGGTCGTAGTTTGCTTCCGTTTCTATATCAGTTGCTAATTTATGTATATTTTTGCTTTTATTAACAATTGTTTAAAATATAATTTATGGGATTTCCGATATTTCCTGCTTACCAGCTCGCTTGGCAAATGACAAAATTTCGTAGCAGTCGTCATGATATCTAAAATTGTTATCAGTAGATTTGTTCGAAATATTTAGGAATATTAAAAAAAAATTTATATTCATTAAAAAAAATTACCTGAAATTCATGCCTCTACTATAACCTCTTCAATATCTCTTTAGTATGAACAGTATTCGGTGCTTCAATCTAGAAAATATGTTTTGAGTTCGAATAATAAATGAAAAACATTATTTGAGTTCGTAAGAAAATGCCACGATTCTTATTATGTGTAATATTTAAGGGGTATTGTAGTATAGAGGCATCAATTACAGGTATTTTTAATGTTTCATAAAAAACGGAAATTAATATGTTGTTACAAATTTTTATTATTATTTACAAACGCTCCAAGAATAAATAAATAAATTATATTAGTTAAACATTTCAAAAATTAACAGCTGGTGAAGTGAGGTGACTTAAACATTTGGCATATGACCATATTCACGATTTCAACACTCATAGTAATCTGAAAAAAATAAAAATATTAATTAGGATGGTTCTACGTAAAAGTTGAGAAAAATTTTTACACGAATTGGCAACCGCCTGAAAAAACATCTATTTTTGTACTACTTCTTGACAGTTTGGAATTATTTCAAAATAGTTATAATTTAAATTTTGGGCTTATGATATTTCTTGACAAGTCTATAAAGAAGACTCATAAAAAATTGCAGGTAAATCGGACCAGTAGAAGCTGAGAAATAACGCGTATCGTTTTGAAAACGACAGTTTCAAGAAAAATGCGTTTAAAGTTTCTTAAACAAATAGAATGACAGCTGAGCAAACTACACATATTTCCGAAAGTAACATGATCTTTGAAAAATCCTTTTGTACACATTTTATTGAATAGTTAAACTTTGAAAATATAGAATCTTTTTTATTTCTAAACCAGAATACCCTCTTTCCTGCTTTGTAGTACTACAGCAGTTAAAACTGCAAATAATTTTTCTATTGGAGATTTTGTTCTTTATGTCCATGATTTTTCATTTAGTGGTTATGAACTTATAATATACTAGCTGACCCCGCAGCCGTTGTCCTGCGTGAAATTATGTGTGTTTGAAATGAAAGGAAAGTTAAATTTATCATTTCATTTTTGTTTTTTTTTTTTCAATGTAACGCAGCTTGATAAACAACATTTTTTGGTTTCTATTCCGGTGTACAGAAAAGATGGTTTTCCAACACGTAAGCACGCCACGGCCATGTGAAAAACATAGCATTTCCAAATTTATGCCTCACACTATGCGACTATCTTTAGGTCCTGTTGATTGTCATCTCAAAAGCAATTTTCCAATTTTCACTGGAAACGAAATACGTTTGAACAGAAATGGGAAATCGTTAGAACTCAAAGGAATTCGTAGAATCAAGCATTCTGTCCTTTGTATTCGATAGGTGCATCACAATCAAGCGGGTTCCATTACACAGTTTCGGTGTATGATGATTGCGTAACATAATAACGACCGATCCTACTTTGAAACGCAAATGATGGGGTGGCATACCAAGCCTGTCCAAAGAATTTAGAGATACCACTGGATAATTCACGGCGTCGTCTTCATTGTCAAGACGATCGATCGAATTGTATGAGCGCAAGTCTCCCGGAATTTGACTTTGAATCTTCCAGTTTAAGTCAACAACATCGGTATTTTTGGCAGTTAACATAGCGCGTGCACTTAAGGAATTATAGTTGCGATAATTTGGCCAATGTCCGAACATTTGCGATGAGTTCATCTTTCGTGAGTTGATAAAGGGAAGATGGAATTGATATTAAACCACCGGAAGTATCAACCGAAACTGTACCATTTCCAATTTTTAGCGAAGGCGATGTAAAATTTCTTCGGCAATGTCCTTTTTGTTCGTATCCCATAATTGACACGGATTTGAAGGCTGACATGTCGAAATGATTATCGCGAAAAGTATGCGAACTTCATTTTCATTCCAGTGATTTAAGTGTTCCAGCAATTGTAATTGCTGGCTTACTTCTCCAAAACTTGCACACACCGTACCCTTCACAGTAAGCAATGACTCAAATAAAGTTTAACCGCGTACATAAATCAATAGCAACCGAAGGTAGAAGCAATCGTCGTTTTTCGGGTGGATTGTGTAAATTCGTCCTAATGCATTAGTAGAGAACACATCTGGATGTCAATCTACTGATTGGCCTTGCTTTCACGCGCAACTACGTATGTATATTTCCTCGACGATGCATTCCATGTATAATATCAGGGTATTTCCAAATAGAACAATTTTCTCGTAAACGGATTGCTGACGAAAGTTTAGAAAAAAATTCGTCAATGTTAATTTTGTTGCTGGCGGTGTTTCCACTGGCTGTACTGTATTCTCTGGGTTGAAATACACTCTTTGGCCATTCTCCAAATTAACTGCGAGACGCACAACAGTCGGAAAACCTTCATGAATTGCAAAAGTAAATATCATAGAAAGCGCTTTATTGCAGTTCACGTATCGACCGTATCGTTCAAGACCAATAATCGCCATGTTGCTTTCTTTGGTGACGTACTTACAAACGTATTTTATCGATTTCACCAAACTGCAATATCAAACATTGATATGAGTTTTGAGTGTGAATTAGACAATAATGGTGAATATAGTACGACTCATGTGTTGTCAACTTCGATATTCACTCTAGTAATTTGAATGCTGAATGTTCTGTTATCTGGTGAGCGACGCCGATAGAGTTGATATCCATCATTTCCAGTTTGTGTTTCCGAAAGAAAAGCAGGTGGATAGTGTTTCATGCATTTATTGTCAGACATACAAACAGAAAAGATGAACCATATTGGTTTCCACCACTTCGTATAATAATGGATCTTTCTCTACATCAGGAATTTCCGCAGAAATGATTTAGTCAATTTGATCCGGTGTAACCATCATCCAAAGAAGAATGCGAAAAGCCTCTCTGGAGACAGAAGTGGTACATTACTTTAAACGAGTTGAATTCTATCCATATAAACTTTACTACCAAAAGTGCTACGTATCGGTATGACGCTGGATACAAAAAAAAAAATTGCAGAACTAAAGCATAAATAAACTGACAAGAAATCACTTTTGACAACATCAAATAAAATTCTAGTCTACAATCAATTAGTTTTCTTTTCCAAAGGGTTTCATCGTACTGTGTTGTTTTCTTTCTTTCAAAAATTATTTACCCTGGTCTGCTAGCACACCCAGTACTCCACGCGTTATAGTGTATAAAAATCGCTTTTAAAACAGTCTTCTTCACATATACAAGTACAAATATAGACATGCACATACATACATGTTCCAGCTGAGAGTATATGTATATAATGGGGGAAACTATACAATGTAACGATTCATAATTTTTATGAGCATATCTTTTTGAGCACATGAATTACGCTGTTCGCAGCCCCTGTGGTTTGAAGTTAATTTACTCAATTATAAATCGAATATAAAAATGCATATATTTGTTTTTAAAAATATCCATATTTTTGTAATTAACAATCATACATTCGCAAATAAGAAAATAATTTTCCATACCCAGTAAACAGTGCCTAGCTGGCCAGTGTGTGCGTATTTGCGTATTTGAGCTGCATATTTGCTCAAGTATGAGTTACTTTGATATTGCTTCCCTTCTTTCCCGCGCCCGTGCAGTCGCTGTGTATGCCATTTAGAATGTTTTACTATTGTTTAATGTAGCAAAGGGTAATGTACGCGTACAATAACGGACTGACAACGCTCAACTCACAGGCACACTCACACACACACATATCCAAACCATGCATGCGACGCTAGGCTGAGCTGCCATTGGAGCGCCTTCTGTTTAGCGCTTTGTGCAACTAAATTACATTTCCACTGTTCGCGCGACTGTTGCAGTTTCGAGTCTCGTTAATGGCATATACAAATATAAATCTGTGTGTGCGCTTGTAACTATGAGTGCACACATACGTACGTGCGTAGAAAACACACACTCACTTTTTCTTATATTTAGCAATACGCACGCACAGTTGTGTTTCGTTTTGAAAAGGCGACTGGCTTTTATGTACTTCATGTTACTTTAGTCGTAATTACAGTTAGCTGGGTAACGGCATAATAGAATTTTAATTAATTTTCAGCAAAAGTTAAACATGAAGGCAACTAAGCTATGAAGTTATTTGTGCGCTTTGTTGTGATTTTGATTTATCATATGAAATTAGAAATTTAATTCGACTCAGAATAATTGCTTAAGTATAAATTTATGAGTTGTGCAAACTTGAAACAAATAACAAATAACCCAAGCACATTCAGTAGCAATAAAGGCAAACAGTTAAGAACAGTGCATAAGCAAATCAAGATGTGTGTATAGAAGGACTAGAAGTGGTTCTTGATGAAGCAAAATGGCACTTTGCGCACAAAACAATCAAGAAAATATTAATATATACATAAGTTTTCAATGATACGAGTGCATTCTGATTTGATATATTTTCGAACAAAGTTGCTTCTTAAGGAAAACATTTTATACTGAAAGTTATGCTAAATTGGTATCACACGAAGAAAGCTTAGCAAACATATTTCTGAAATGTTCAACACATTTGATAAAGCTTAAGATGGCGTTGCCACCTCTCAACATTTGTATACTAAAACATACCTATGAAATTAACGATAAGCATTTCGGAAAAGAAAAATCAACAAAAAAAGAAAATACGTTAACTTAGGTTGCACCGTCGCTATAATACCCTTCACAAATACAAAATATTCCATACAAGAATTTGATGCTCCTCAATCAGTTTGTATGGCAGCTTATGCTATAGTGATTCGATCTGAACAATTTCTAACTAATGCTTCAGGTAATAACTCATGCCGAATTCCATAATAATATCTCATCAAATAAAAAAGTTTGCCATACAAGGACTTAACTCCGATCGTTCAGTTTGTATATCAGCTATTTGCAATAATGGTTTAATGTCAGCGGTTCCAACCAATGAGCAGCTACTTGGAGAGAAAAGTAAGTGTGTAAAATCTGAGTTCGATATCTCAAAACCTGGGGCATTAGTTTGCGTATATGCAGACAGACAGGCTAAATCAACCATCGCTCAGCGATTTATCTATACTCTCTATAAGATCTCCGACGAAATTTTCAATGTTAACAGATTGTGAAACTGAGTTCCCAACTATTAATAAATATACAAAATCCTAAACCATTTTCGTAAGGCAAAAGTATAAAGAAAACTGTCAATTGACATATAGTTACCTGCTATTTAAAGTTATATACTTAAAAGTATACAAATTTTTAGCAAAATAGTAATGAAAAAAAAAACATTTCGAAATGATAAAACATGGAAATTTTTGACATTTCTTGAAATTGTGTTGCTAACAGAGAAAAGTTCCAAAATATTGCGAAACCGATTGTCTGGCATATTAGAAAAATCTATAGTCCTTCAAGTTAAGTATATCGTTAACAGAGTTGCCACCTATAGAAAAAGGTAAAGTAATTCAAGAAATTTTATTTGTGAGGCTATGAATTTATGATGTATTTGTGATTTTATAAATTGATAAATTTGTGATTTTAATGGGCTATGAATCTGTGATTAAATTATGAACTGGTGGTTTTATGAATTGCTGAATTTGTGATTTCATGAATTGATGATTATTATTTATGAATTTATGTACTTGTTAATATGAAAATGTGATTTTAGTGATTTATGATATAATGATATAATGAATTGATGAATTTGTGATTTTAGTGGACGATGAATCTGTGATTTTATGATTTTATGAATTTGTGATTTTATGAATTGATAAATTTGTGATTACAATTGACAATGAATCTAGGATTTTATGATTTTTTGATATTATGAATTGATGAATTTTTGATTATAAAAATGTGATTTTAGTAATTTATGATTTTATGAATTGATAAATTTGTGTTCTAGTGAATTATGAACAGGTGGTTTTATGAATTTATGATATTATTAATTTTTGATTTTATGAATTGATGAATTTGTGATTTTAGTGGACGATGAATCTGTGATTTTATGATTTTATGAATTTGTGATTTTATGAATTGATAAATTTGTGATTACAATTGACTATGAATCTAGTATTTTACGATTTTATGATTTTATGAATTGATGAATTTGTGATTATGAAAATGTGATTTTAGTAATTTATGATTTTATGAATTGATGAATTTGTGTTTCTAATGAATTATGAACTGGTGGTTTTATGAATTTATGATCCTATTAATTTGTGATATTATGAACTGATGAATTTGTGATTTTAGTGGACGATGAATCTGTGATTTTATGATTTTATGAATTTGTGATTTTATGAATTGATAAAAATTTGTGTTTCCACTGAATTATGAATCTTTGGTTTTATGAATTTATGTCATTATTAATTTGTGATTTTATGAATTGATGAATTTTAAGAATTATAAGTTATGATTTTGTGATTTTAGATATTTATGATATTAAAGATTTCTGATTTAATGTATTAATGAACTTGTGATTTTTTGGAATTTATGAAATTGTGATTTTATGAATTTTTGAATTGAATTATTGAAAAATGAATTTATGATTTTATGCATTTAAAAAATTAAGAATGTACATATGTATGTGGTTTTGAAATGTAGATTCTGTTACTTTGTGAAATTAAGCATTTGTGTTTTTATTAATTTTTGAATATTGAGAATAAATTAATTTTCAAATGCACTTTTCGGCGAAGGTATTTTCTTAGGTTATTTTTTTTTCTTTAATTACTTTTCCTAATTCAAATTAATTTTATTTACACTAACTGGATTTTTACAAAATCGAAAATCAAATGTAAATCCAAGAGGCGAGGGAGAAATCAGACGCTCGTTGGCTACGAACGCCAGAGCAGAGAAATGGTTTCCATTGTGCCATTGTATTTGCATTTGAATGGATTTTCCTTGATTCGAATTCGATTTGTATTCAAATGCAAAGTGTGCATGCGTGTTGATGTGTGTGTCCTATTTACATTTAAACGCACATACTGATTTTAGCTTCTATGCATTTACATATGTGTTTATATATAATATGGTATACATGTATGAGTTTATGTGAGCGGAATCTCAAGTTCCTAGTTTGTTATAATTTTCTGCGGTTTATATGTATTTTTTGTGAATAACCGAGTATTGTACTCAACGGAAGGCATATTTCCAGACCACACATGGCATTCTACATATACGATAGAATCTTTTATGATGACTTTTCTGACTGTTTGTGGCGTGATAATTTCCGTTATCAATTACAACAACAAAAAACTGTCAGCATCGTGACAAGACTGTAACATTGTCAAAATGGCAAGTCACATGTGAGGCAATATAATTTTGTTGGCTTAGAGACGCTTGAGTATGGAAATGTCTGCTTTGAGCTGTGGCATGTGCTCTGAGGCACTCCTGTGCCATTAAGGCTTTACGGTTTAGTATCCTTGCAAGTAAACTGCAAAGACATTTTTTCGAATTTTTTTGAAATCATATGGTTGTTTTAAAGTTCCTTTTTGATTTTGCTCTGCTTGGCGTTTGTTAATTTAGCTACATACTCCTTTAGGATATTGTTACTGCAAGTTAAGTGCTTTTCTTGAACGTATCTTTTTTGCTATTTCGTGAAGTCCAAGTGAATTTTCAGCACTTGTAATTTTAATCAAAACGAATGTATCTTCTTGTCAAATTCGCATGAGCATCTCGACGCGTTTTGGGCATTCAAATTTCGTATCACCACCATTTTTGAAATTAAAATGAGTAATAAAAAGTAAAGATATGAACAAGCATGCGAGATATATGTATGTACATGGAGATATTCGTAAACAATTTGACATTTTCATAGGAGTGGTTATTACATACTTTCATCAGTCATTTCAAAATATTGGGTTTTTCCATAAGCATAACATATTAAACATATCCTGGCCTCTCACGCATCATTAAAGTTAGTTTTGAAATGTGGCTGTTATCTGTGATAATATTTATAAAGACGGCCAGCTACCGAATGGCCTTTTATTCAAAATTTACTTATTTAGACGTCTTTTCTTTCTTTATGTTTCGCTTTGATTAAACTTAAAAATTAAGCAAACAAAAAATAAATACTTTAATTTTGTAATGTCTGAAATGAAAAACTACTAATTTCTATAATTTTTTTAACTCACAATACGTAATTTAAAGTAAATTTTTCAATAACATTTAATTTTATTATAATTTTCCAAAAACAGGCCCAGCTGCCGAATGTCCTTTTTCTCCAAAGCTATTTAATTTGCAATGTTTAGCTCTTTTAACTTTTCAGCGCACTTTTGCTGTTTGTTTATGGAGCGATATGGATATTAGTTCCGTTGTTTTTATTTTTATTTTAGAGGTTCAAAGAAAAAAATTAGAATTTGTTTATTCACTACTAAAAAATGTTTCATTAAGCCGATATTAAATTAAGGGTTTAAAGTAAAAAATTATCATGAAGAGTACATTATATAAAGGTAAGAAAAAATATCGACTAAAATTCTTTAAGGAAAAAAAATAATAATGTAATATTTAATAATATATTTATTTTGGATACTACAGAACGTAAGTTTAACTAACTTTTTAGATGCCCTTAAAATTTCGGATAGCTTTCCAAAAACAAGCTCAACCGTTAAATGTCCTTTTTCTACAAAGTCACATAATTTTGAATTTTTAGCTTTTTTGTTACGTGAGTGCAGTTCCGCTGTTTATTTACGGAGCGATATCAAATATTAGTTGTCCTAACTTTTATTTTGAAGGTTTAAAGGAAAAAATTTGAATTACTTTATTTTATACTTATTTTATACTAAGCTAAAAATTCGGTTCAAATTACGTGTTGTAGTATGATAAAGTGTAGTTTAATTATGGGTAAAAAAACATATATGAACATATAAACACTTAAAAAAAAACGGAAATATTTAATTATATATAAATATTTTTATTCTACAACACGTAATTTGAACCAAATTTTCAAGTGCCATTAAAATTTGGAACAACTTTTCAAAAACAAGCCCAGCCGTTGAATGTCCTTTTTTCAAAAAGTTACTTTTATCTTGAAAGTTGAAAGGAAAAACGTAGAAATAAATATCCGCACTAACTTTTTATTAAAAAATAATTAAAAGTCTTTTAATACATATGTATAATGTTTTACCCTACAACACGTAATGTAATCTAAATTTTTAAATACCATAAAATTAGCGATAATTAAAAAAACATTGAATGTTCTTTTTCTAAAATGTTATTTCGGCTACTCTTGATACTTGAGCGTACTTCCGCTGTTTGTTTTGCAGCGATATGAGATACTGGATATTCCTAGACTTTATTTTAAAGGTTTATAAGAAAAATATTTAATAAGTTTATTTTATACCAAACTATAATCGTAAAGTGTACATTAGTTATGCGTATATCGACACAAATTTTTTCAAGCAAAAGCTATTAACTATTAATTAATATGTATAATTTATATGCCACAATACGTAGTTTAAACCAGATTTTAAAATGCCACTAAAATTTGTGATAACTTTTCAAAAACAAGCCCAGCCGTTGAATGTCCTTTTTACAAAAAGTTACTTCGTTTGAAACTTTTAGCTCTTCTGCCACCTGAGTGCTCTTGCACTATTTGTTAATAGATTGATATGGATTGTTACCGATATTTTGCTGCACACTTGCAGTGTGGTACATTTTAAAAAGCTTACATAATCACATTCACTATGAAAAATGCTTATTTAAATTCTTCGAAAAACTGTGTAACCGCTGAAATGGAATTTTATCTGCCTCGCCCGTTACATGACATGATACGCTTGGGCAAATCGGTCGTGTTGGCAACACCAGCGCGTTGGAAAATAATTAAAATTGCCTTTGGCTAAAAGCTCGTCGCTTCAAAATTGCACTCTTCAGTTTTTTTTTGTTTGTGGTATGCAGAAGTTTCGATTGCTATCACCAAAACCGAATGTTGTTCGTGGTGTTTTTGTAGTTTCTGCAATTAAGTGGCAAAAGTGTGGCTCTAATTGTTAATGTATGTATGTAGGTGTGTCCGTGTATGTAGCGTATGCTTGTTTTTGTTGTTTTAGGCTGACTGGCAGTTTCGTTGTTGCTGTCGTTGGCTGTTATGTCTGCTCGTGAACAATTTTCGAGCTGCTGCCATTAGTTGGCCATACTTACACCCACAACCATTTTGCCGCACACACACACACGCGCGCAGATATACTTGTACTCTAGTGTACACTACTCACGCTTCAGAGCAGCAGCAAATGAGAAAAGTTTAAGCGCGCTCGTGTCGGGGCGTTTGGGTGCCGGTTGGGGTGTTGCTCTAATTTCTAAGTTATTGGCTCATTGCAGTTGATGGCTTGACTAACGGTAGCGCACACACACAAACCCACCCACACATAAATTCTGACCGAAATGCGTTAAAAAAGTGGCGAAGTATTCAAAATGAAGAAAATCGAAAATAAATGCCGAACATACGCTGACTCATGCAGCGAGTCGTGTCGTGCACACGCAAAAAAGAAATATCCTTACAGGCATGTCCGGCATTCGGCGCACAGTGGTACAGCCGGGTTGCTATTTTGATACAAATTTTAGAATAGTGGCGACCTCATTTTGTTTTTTGTGATTTTTATGTGAAACTGAAATTGAGTATACTTTTTTCAGCAAAGATCATATAGACCCTAACCTCAAAGAGGCTGAAGAATTTTGCTACAGTGACTGCGGGTTTAAAACCGGTTCCGAGCCAGATATCCTGCCCAACTAGAATCTTAACCTCAATTTCGAGTGAGAGTCGTCGGTTTGTATTATTTTGTTATTCCCAAAAATTACCTAACCTAAAAAACACAAGAACTTTCGTCACATTTACTGGAATTTAAAAAATCTTCAAAAAATGTCCTAAATGATTTATTTTAAAGCAATTTTGGAATAACTTAAGCTAAAATATTTTGAAAGGCTCTCATAAAAATTTTAGTTTAAATTGTTTTTTTCAAAATGTGGTCAAAGTAAGTACAATATTCATATCAACAACAAAATATGACATATTATATGTTTCAAAAAGTCTCACTGTGCGACATAGTGACGCCGGCGCCAACTCACAACTCCCTAAAACGTCAACAAACCGGAAGTGGGTACTCGAAAGCTGCGTGGTCTTGTTTCATACACAAATGCTGTATTCCTTTTGACTTTTTGTGTGAAATTCATTAAACCTTCTCGCTCTGCGCAAAGAGTCGCCAAAAAACAAAAAATACATTGGCAACATTGGCAGCAGTCGCGTCTGCAGTTTATGACTGTTTATTATTATTGTTTTTCGCTGTTTTATGCATTTACTGTGCTTCACGCGAATGTCCATGCGCATTTGCATACCACACAGTCTCCGTACTTTTCGTGCACACTGTGGCTGGGCAGTGAAATTCTGTAAGCAACGCAGCAAAGCGGAAGCAGAAAGGCAAAAGTTGGTCGAAAGTTTGTCGGAGCTCCGCACAAAAATAGTCGCTCTAAATGTAGCATGGAGTGGGTAGTTGGAAAATTCCGAAGCTCTGCGCCGAATTAAATTTAAAGTTTCTTTCTATTTCACTTAATTCTTTTGGAAATACAAAGTTTCCCACACTCACACCCACACAAACTCACGCAGTAATTTTTAACTGAATTACTCGCGCAGATTTTATGGTTACTCAGTTGTTGTTGTTGCTGGAGGGGGTTAAATTTTAATAAATTTGTGCTGTCGATAAGTTTAATTTGAAGCACGAATTTCGTGGCGCATTGTGCAAGCTAAGGAAGGGCAGTTAATGAAAGTGTGTAATGGAAGTAATAATCATTTTTACTCGCATTTCAGTTGAGCAGTTATTTGAGGTGGTTTGACTTGGTGGTGCCACACATGCAGTTAATTAAAATATAGATGGAGATCTAAAAGAAGAATTAATACGCTGAAGCGGTAATACCATCTTTTACACCCCAAGCTATATTAAGTTTGCCACGAAGTATGTAACGCCTTGAAGGAAACGTTGGAGTATCTGTAAAATATATAAATAAATGCTCGGCATGACGATCTGAGTCGATTTCGTACGTCCATATATATGCGAACTAGTCTTTCGGCTTTTGAGATATTGATCTGAAATCGTCCTTTTCTCCTCAATAAGCTGCTCATATCGAAACTGCCGATATCGGACCACTATAGCATATTGCATCCATACAAACTGAATGATCAAATACATTTTCTGTATGCTAAACGTTTTAACCGTTGATCCAAGTAGAGGTACATTTTTCAATAGTCTTTTTCGAAGATAGCAGTGGTGTACGTGTTATGTTACTTTTTTCAGAATTTACAACATAAGGAAAACCCCTTACACCCAATTGAAAATTTTAAAATAAATCAACTTTTTAAAAAACTCACGCGTAAAAAATGTAACGCCACCGACATGATCAAAAAACTTTCTCCTGAGGAATTCGCACACCTTTAATCTTAAACATGACCATTTTAAAAACCTATTGACCAAATAGCCAACTGGACTGATTAGGAATGATCGATTTCACGAGATCGTAAATAAAGCATAAAATGCAGCTTGTGCGGGAAATGAAACCCCTTCCCCAGGGCCCCCTGAAATTCCAAAAGATCGCCATTTGGAAATTTTTTTAAGGGGTGAGGCGTTTGCCCAATGGGATGTAAGAAAAAAAACTGCATTTGGGACCAAAAAGGGAAACGAAAAAATTAAGAGCTGCATTTAAAAAAAAAAATTGGGATGGTTTGTGAGCCAGTAAAAAATCGGTCTTTTCTTCAAGAATTTCAGCGTTATCGCGCCAAAAGACAAATGCCTTTCCCCGGGTCTGCCGACATTTGGTTTAACAAAAACGCACTTTACAAACGATTAATTAATGATTTAGAAGTAACTCCGGGGGGGATTTTCTGTTTTGGGTCATCGATTCCAAAAATCGTGGATATCCATGGAAAATTTAAATCCAAAATTTGGGGCAAAAATACTCTTCTTCCCTTTTTTTACAAAATATCTTTCCCAAAAATTAAAAAAAAGCGCCATAAAAACTTATCGGGGCAAAATAAAGCCTTTTTTTGAAAAAATTGTTTATTTAGGAGATATCCCCACGGTTTTTCCTTTTAAAGGCAAAAAATTTTTGGGGTTTAGACGGGCCAATAGCTGCCATAAAACTGACCAAACAAACAAGTGACCTTTTTTTTCCCTTACCTTAAGGGGCCATCAATGTAAGGCCCCTTTTTTAGGATTTTTTCAAACCCCAAAACAGATATTAATTTTA